>NW_026590486.1:4392882-4410656 GCF_907164565.1 Psammomys obesus
TAGATAGATAGATAGATAGATAGATAGATAGATAGATAGATAGATAGTCACTCCAAGGGAGAGAGGTAAGAGATTAAATGATTTATTACCACTTTAAGAGCACTTATTTTAATTATGCTTTAATAAACCTTATTGTAACTAAAAATCAAAACTTATGCAAATAAAAAATTGTTAGAGAAATTTACTTAACTATAATGAAGACAGTAAAGGTTGAAAGTGACTTACAGATCCACCAGAAGAAAAAAATTATATTGCTCTCAGAAGTTACCTTGAATGTGAATGGAATTCGTTATCTAATCAAATGGCATATGACAGTTAAATTCTTTTTTTTTTTTGGACTGGAAATTTTTTCTTTCCTATTTATTTTTTATGTGTTATAATTTACTCACTTTGTATCCCAACTGTAGCCCCCTCCTTCATCCCCTCCCAATCCTACCCTCCCTCCCTCATCTCCCCCCATGCTCTTTCCCAAGTTCACTGATGGGGAGGTCCTCCTCACCTTTCATCTGACCCTAGCCTATCAGCTCTCATCAGGACTGGCTGTATTATCTTCATGTCAGAGACAGTCCCTGTTCCCCTTACTAAGAACCCACTTCACTACCACAGAGAGCCTCTGAAAGACTCTACCCAGCAGGGTATTGAAGCAGATGCTGAGACTCATAGCCCAACTTTGGGCAGAGTGCATGGAACCTTATGGAGGAAGGGGGAGATATAAAGACCTGGAGGAGACAGGAGCTTCTCAAGGATAGCAATAGAACCAAAATATCTGCCCACCAGTCTTTTTTGAGACTGATACTTCAACCAAAGACCATGCATGCAGAAAGCCTAGTACTACTTCACAGATGTAGCCCATGGGAGCTCAATCTCCAAGTGGGTCCCCTAGTTGAACTGTTTTTTAAAAATAAAAACAAACAGCAAAATTGCTGTCTGAAAGAATTACTCTTCACCTTATGGGCCCATCATAGATTCAATGTGAAGATATGACAGTGGTAAATATATCCATCCAATATTGATATACATAAATGTAGAAAGCAACTACTAAACTATGAGAAGTGAGATAGATACACCATTCAGTAAAGACTTATACACCACCTTAGATTGCACATATTATCAAGAGAAAGAGACAGCCTTCAAAGCAACCCTGGGCTTAAACTATTCAGGTATGTTCAACCTGTGGTCTGTAGGCTTCCTGTTGTTCCATGAAGAGGATAGCTATGAATACAACATAACACAAAATTGTTAACTTACTTAAAAGCTGAGATTTGAGTGTATGTGTGTGTGTTTGTGTGTGTGTATGGTATGTGCATGTGTGTATGGGTATGTATTATAACTGAGAATGTTGTAGATGATAAAGTTGTGTTACCCTATCTAATGTTTGAAACATCTTGCCAGCAAATGAAATGTTCTCAAGTTAAACAGTTTGAGTGAAAGTCTAATCTAATCATGATTCAAAGAGGAAAAATATAATATTTATTTGTATTGTATAACCAATTCAATTTTCATGTGAGAAGCCATTTATTTCTACTTTTGTCCAAGTAAATTGGCATTCATAAACATTCTTTTTTTAAAGATTTATTTACTTATTTTACATATGAGTGCTCTATTTGCATGTACAACTGTATGACAGGAGAGGGCATCATATTTCAGTATAGATGGTTGTGAGCCACCATGTAGTTGCTGGGAATTGAACTTAGAACCTGTAGAAGCGCAGAAATGCCTCTGTGGCATTTCTCCAGCCCCCCCCCCCATCAACATTATTCTTGATAAGAAATAGACAATGTGTTTTTCTTGCCAGATGTCCAATTTTGTGAAAAGGTATGGATTTCTTATCTGTCAGAAATAGTAAGTAAGGATTTCCTAGAAAATATATGATACAATCACTAAGAATACTACTTAAGGATACTACTAAGGATACTGCTATCCTAAGTTTATCAATAGATAAAACAAGACTAACAAAGACTTCTGCATTTGGTACTTTATTGTGTTGTCTGTACTCAAGTGATGTTACTGATTCATACTGAGAAAAGAATAAACAATCCTCTGTTTATTGGTGTTGTGTAACTAAAACTTTAAGAAGTAAGCTAGTTGAACAAAAATGAATTCAATATAATGAAGTAACGGAAGATTATAGGCAAGATACAACACTATTCACTGCTCTGATTGTATGCCTGATAAATAATTTCTCATTGACCTTCAGTGTTGTGCTCTTAGATTATTTTTTATTTTTCACAGATAATTGTCATCTTTTAATAAATGTTTTTTCCTTCTTTTCAAATCTGAAATCCCATTTTTTTCTTTACTTACTATACTAACTAGTAGTTACTGTACAATATGGCATATTCTGCTTAAGAATATTTATTTGTGAATATTTTCCTCATTTACACCTAAAGTATATAAAATAATAAGTGTATTGAATGTATTTCTAGTGCATGCAAAACAATATTAAACTTTCCATTCAATATTTATGTTTCATAAGAAAAGATGACATGAATAGGAAAAATGTATGCACTGGTAATAATATATCAATTTCTTTGCTAGGGTTGTGTCAGCTCAACTTCAGTCACCTTCCAGTGGTACCAAGAGGAGAGCCAATATTTCATTTCGTATCCTAGTTATATCATTGGAGTTTAGGGGAACATTGAAATCCTTTCAACTACCCATCACACAAGCACTAAGAATTAGTGCCAGACAATGCTGGTTATCACTTTTTCTTTAACCCTAAGAACACACTAGTGTCAGTGGTTTCAATATAGATTTGAGCATTTGATATAAATTAAAATAAGCAAAACTGAGATTCTTCTCCTTAACATTAGTAGGTTACAATGAAAATCCAGAATTATGTCCTCAGTAAGGGGCAAAGGAGTATTAAATAACTGCCTTTTGTTGGGAAAGTGTCAGTGGAAGTAAGGAAAGCTGAAATTCATTCTAACCAGGCAGCAAACCACATACCTCCATTTTTGGATGGAGGTGTTGAGGCTGGTGAAGAGCATGAATTTGCAGCCACTATAGCTACATAGGAAGATTGATTAAAGATTGCATTGGACCTAGAGTCACATAATTCATAAATGTCCCAGACAGGACTAAAAATCTTTCATTATAATAAAAATTAAGAAAATTATGCCATAATAATGAAAAATACTTTGCAAGTGTCAACATCAACATGAATTAGATGTTGGAATTATCTACAGAATTTTAATGTATTACCCTAAGTATCCTACAAACCATAATATGAATTATCATGAAAATGAAGACAAAGTTTTCAGGAAATAAAGTTGTGAGAAAACTAATTACAAATTGCAGAAATGAAAAGTAATATATGCAACTAAAATCTTTATGGATGTTCTCAGATAAAATACCAATGACAAGTGAAAAATTAGTGACATTGGTCTGGAAATGTAGTTTAGTGGGAGGGCACTTTCTTAGCTTGTACAAGGTTCTGGGTTCTATGGCAGTCCACCACCACACTCATATATGTGAATTGAGGATGTGTGAAGGGTATTAAATCCAGCTCTCCACAACACACAAGTCATATATTGCTTATTTGAGACCACAATGCAATTAAAAATAAGTCAACGTAACTGAAAAATAAATTTGTAAGAATTTTAATTTTTAAAGTTCTCTTTGTTCTTTTAATAATTATATATTCATAAAGAACACAAAAGTTTACAATTCTAATACTCAAATGAGAAGTTTAGTTTGGAATTTAATTTACTACATTTATATGGTAAGAAATTACCAGAAAGCTATAGTAGTAATAATATTTGAAATTAACATGCCTAAAAGCCAAGTGAATCACTTAATTTATTTTATTTCTGTGTATCAAATATACCTACGTGTTACATAGATTCTTTTGTATCTAATCATATGATCAATTTCATTAAATTGTCCCACACCAAGCAAATAAATAGAAATAAAAAGATAGGAGACTAGAAGGCAAAAGTCTTTTCTCATTTTTACACACTATGTCAAAGATAACTAATGCTGTGATAATGTCTGAAAACTATTCAGAAAAAATACAAAATATATTTTAAATATGTTAAACCTGCAATCATTTTTAAACTATAAAGACAGCATAAGGACCTGATCAATTTGGCACTAGCTAGAAAACCTGTGTTGGAATTTGGTCTCCGATGGCCACTGCATTTTCATATTTAAAACACATTTTTCAGTGTTGGAGCTCATACCCTATGTCTCATATACACTAGACAAGTGCTTTTCCACTGAGGTATAATTCTAGTCCAATATAAAATTATTTGTAGATAATATTAGACAGGAAGTTTCAAGAAATTGAAAATCATTTTAAGGCAAATTAAAATACGAATTATCAAGCTTCAGGATGAATGAAAAAATCTTTAGAAATTTATAGCAATTATGAACAACAAAGTTCTAAAATTAATTTTTTACCTCAGGCAACTAGAAAAAGCACAAATTCAATGCAAAGTAAGCTAGGAAGAAAAATAATAATGTTAAACCAATGAAACTATTAACAGGACTCAACAAAATCAAATAAGTCAAGAAAACCAAATCCTGGGTTTTAGAAAAGATCGATAGAACTGTAAGGCACCTGAGTAGTAGTGGTGCATGCTTTTAATCCCAGCACTTGGGAGGCAGAGGCAAGTAGAGCTCTATGAATTTGAGGCAAGCCTGGTTTACAGCAGGAGTTCTGGGACAGCCAGAGCTACACAGAGAAAACTTGTCTCAAACAACAGCAACAACAAAACAATAAAAACAAACCACACAAACCATTATAAGATTTTAGTCAGTCTGACTTTAAAAATGAGTATTCAAAGTATTATTATAAAAAATTAGTAATGATCATTTCTGTATCCAACTTAATAACCTAGATGAAACTGAATAATTCTTTGGCCAATGACCTGAGAAAATTCGTATAAGAAATAGAAATCTAAATAAACATATATGTGTATTGAATAAATTACAATAAAAACTAGTAACATTGCAACAGAAGTCAAAGGCTAGATGTTCTCACTGTTAAACTCTATCAGACACATAAGGAAAAAGTGTGTGTATGTGTTAGCTTGTGCTAAGTACTTTAATTTTATTTTCATAATTATGTCAATAGTTTTTAATTATGAAAATGCAGTTATATAAAATATAGAAACTTTTACTGAAAAGATTGAATTTTATAGTAACAGGTTTTTCACCAGTAAGTTGAAATCATACTGGAGTTAATTCTGATATGTTTAGCATTTTGGATGCAACTAATGTACAATGTGTGGCAGTGGCAGACTATAAGAGATCACACAATCTATAGTTATTAACTACAGAAATCTAGCATACGGCTACTTAGATATCTTTCCTTTTTTGTTTAATTGCATATATTTCTTGTACGAAGTGATAGGCTTCATGGCATTTTCATGAAAATATTTTATCTACTTTAATCACATTCACCATCTACTCATTCTCTCTTCTATTGATCCTACTTCTTACTGATAACCCTCTCCCCTTTCCTAAATGCCTTCCCTCCCCTACTTACATGCTGTGTGTGTGTCTCTCTGTGTGTATGTGTGCACATGTGCGTGTGTGTGAAATCTAGGTTCTACAAAAGAGTAAAAATGTATCATTTTTGTCTTTCTGAGTATGGCTGTTTCCACTTAATATGACTGAAGTGTGGTTCCACTGAAATATTTCTATAAATGTAATTATTTCACTTTTTAAAGGTGAAGAAAAGCCCATTTTTCTGTTCATGGACATCAAAATTGATTCATACCATTTCCAAATTAAATTGTTTCACAGTGAACAAATATGTTCAGATACCTGTATTCTATTCTGAATTATATTCCCCAGAATGATATTGCTCAGTCATATGGTAGTTGTTATTTCTGTTTTTTTGAAGGACCTCTATACAGTATTTCATAGTGGCTGGACTAATTTATATTATCACCATCTACGTATAGAGCTCCGCCTCTCCTTCTACCCTTTTCAGTATTTTCTGTTGTTGCTTTTCATGTATATGTGTGTGCATGCACATGTTTGCATGCATATAGAAGGCAGAAGTCAATTATGGTTGTCTTCTTTAAGGTTCTGTTTTTTTGATTTTGTTTTGTGGTGATTGCTACTGTTTGCTTGTTTGTTTTGAGGTAGGGTCACTCACTGACCTAAAACAGTATGTTAGGTTGCCTAGACAGTGAGTACCAGGGATCCTGCTTAGCTCAACCTCTCCCACAATGACATTACACTTGGCTTCTCCTTCTTAAGTTTTGTAGGTTGAACTCAGGTCCTCATGCTTAGAAGACAAACCCTACTACTACATGAGCCATCTCTACAAGGAGCACTGTCTGTGTTTCCGTAAGGATAGCCCTTCTGGTGTAGATTAGAAGGAATCCTAATCTTTTGATTTGCATTCCCTTAATGGCAAGGGATACTGATCATTGCGCATATATTTATTGGCCATTTGTGTTTCATTATTAAAGACTTGTTTTTACATTACTTATGGATTTGATGTTTATTATTTGTAGTATTTTATGTATTCTTGTTATTACTACCCTCTCAGATGTATGTGGCAAAGATTTTCTCCCATTTTGTATGCTGAATCTTCACCTTTTAAAAGAAAATATTTATTTATTTGTTTGTTTTTATGTGTGTGAGCCTTCGTGAGGGTATATGCATTATGTGTGTGCAGAGACCCGGGGATGTCAGATTCCTTAGAACTAGAATTAGAGGTAGTTGTCTGCCACAGTGTGAAGTAAATAACAGCTGAGCTATTTCTACAGCTTTGACTTTTGTCTTTTTTGCTGTGCACAAACTTTTAAATTTAATATAATCCTATATTTAAATTCTTGCTATTATTTTCTGCTCTACTGGAGTTGCTTTCAGAAAGTTCTTTCCTGTCTATATCTTGAAGTGTTTCCCTACAGTAACTTCAATCTTTCATGTATTATGTTAAAGTCTTTTGTCTGGTTTGAGTGGATTTTTTTCTCTTTTCTTTTCTTTTCTTTTTCCTTTTAGTGGGATGGGACTACAGCTGGGATACAAAGTGAATAAACTGTAATTGATGTAAAAATAAATTAAATTAAAAACAGTTTAATCACTTTGTATCCTGGCTGTAGAGTCTTTCTCATCTCCTCTCAGTCCCACCCTCTCTCCCTTTGCTCTCCCTATGCCTATCCCCTAGTCCACTGATAGGGGAGGTCCTCCTCCCCTTCCATCTGATCCTAGCCTATCAGGTCTCATCAGGACTGGCTGCATTCTCTTCTCTGTGGCCTGGTAAGGCTGCCTCCATCCTCCAGGGGGAGGTGATTAAAGAGTCAGCCACTGAGTCCATGTCAGAGACAGACCCTGCTCCCCTTCCTAGGGTAACCCACATTGAGACTGAGCTGCCAATGGGCAACATCTGAGCAGAGGGTCTAGGTCCTCTCCATGCATTGTCCTTAGTTGAAGCATCAGTCTCCGAAGCCCCCACCTGGGCCCAGAGTTTTGGCTCTATTGATCCTGTCCTCTCTTAAGTCTTTTTCTCTCCCCCTTCTTCCATAACATCCCTGCGCTTTGCCCAAAGTTTGGCTATGAGCATCTGCTTTGATAACCTGCTGCGTAGATTCTTTCAGAAGCTCTCTGTGGTAGGTTCCTATCAATTTCCCCGTCTTCTCCCACTTCGATGTTTATACTGTTTGCCCTTCTGAATGATGATTAAGCATCTTCCCTATGATCCTCTTTGTTGGTTAGCACAGGCTTTAAGATTAACAATCAATAAATGGGACCTCATGAAACTGAAAAGCTTCTGTAAAGCAAAAGACACTGTAAACAGCAAAATGCATTGGAAAGGATCTTCACCAAGCCTATATCTGACAGAGAGCTACTATCCATAATATATAAAGAACTCAAGAAATTAAACACCAACAAACCAAGTAATCCAATTAAAAAATGGGGTAGGGAGCTAAATAGAGAATTCTCAATAGAGGAATATCAAATGGCAGAGAAACACTTAAAGAAATGCTCAATATCTTTAGCCATCAGGGAAATGCAAATCAAAACAACCTTGAGATTTCATCTTACACCCATCAGAATGGCTAAGATCAAAACTTCAAGTGACAACACAAGCTGGAAAGGATGTGGAGAAAGGGGAATCCTCCTCCATTGCTGGTAGGAAGGTAAACTTGTACAATCACTTTGAGTGGATTTTATGCAGGGCGAGAGAGAGGAATCTAGTTTAATTCTTGTACATGTGGATATTAAGTTTGCCCAGCACAAAGTGTTAAAGATGGTGTTTTTCCCCCAATTCATGATTTTGGCACTTGTGTCAAAAAATTAGGTGGCCATAACTGCATGGGCTTATGTCTGGTCTTTGTTTGCTTTTGTTTGTTTATATAGTATATCCCTCTGCTTGTTGTGTCACAGTTGGACCTATAAGCGGGGAATTAGGGTGTGGGGTTCTAATGATCCAGTGAAATCCTCCAGGTCTCTTCAAGACAGCTAGTAGAGCTATGAATTGTAGGCTGGATCTACATACCTCTGGAATTGGGAGTCATCTTCAGTATAGCAGGAGTAGTTGGGAGGTCTGAGGTTGGTACTGTGAGTGTTTGGCAGCCAGGATCATCTCCTCTCTCCCTCCGGGGAATCGCAAATGGACACTGGAATTTCAGAGTCAGCAACACAGTAGCTTGTTCTCCCAGCAGAGACTGTGTTCCTGGTACTCAGTCACTGGTGGATGCCACCATCTTGGAACGGGGACCCTGTATGCTCCTATTATCCAGCCAGACTCCACAGAGGAACCAGTAGAACCACAGAATGGAGGCTGGACCCTGTCCTTGGTATCCAGAAGTTGTCCGCAGGAAGGCAGAATGAGCATGGGTTCAGATCCTGGCACTATGCATTTCTAGAACTCGGGAGTCATGCCTGAGTGGGTGGACAGCATCTGGTACCATGAGCCTAGGACCATGTATGATGTTACTGTTTCTTAACTTTGTATTTTAGGGAATAACTTGGAAAAGATTGGTGATAATGCCTTATTAATGATCTGATAGAACTTAGCAGCTAATCCATTCACATCATCCTGGGCCTGTGATGCAGTTCAAGTCTAAATTTATCTTTTTTTTTTTTTTTTTTTTTGTCTGAGCAATATATCTATTGATGTGACTGTGGTATTGAGTCTTTTTTATTATTTATTTTATTTGGGTTTAGCCTCCCATGCTTCTCATTGTTTGTGGTGTGAAATTACATTACTAACATTGGGTGTAGATATATTTATATATCATTGAGGAATTTTCTCCTTATTAAAATGCATTGACTTTCTTTATCTTTTATTTTTTACTTAAAGTCTAGCTTTTTAGATATAAATATGACTATTGTAAAAATGAAGACCAGCTTTCCACAGTCTCTTTCAGAAGATAGAATATATCACCACACTTTCTCCTGGCCTGTAAGTTTTTTTCTAAGAAATATTTTGATTGTAAAGTATCTTTTATGTGTGATGGGTCTACTTTCTCTTCATGCTATCAAACTGATACATTTATCATACAAATTTATCATACAATTAATTATGTGAATAATTGTAGCATAAGTACATAGATGTAGCCTGACTTAATGATTGGTGCTTGCAAAATAATATTTTTGATGATTAGATAGACATTTTATTAAATGTGTCTTTATTACTTTGGAAAGATTTAATATATTTGAGGATATTTTAACCCTGTATACTTTGAGGTCCATATTGTACCACAGATGTAGGGAGTTTTCAGCAATTATATATTTTAAATAAGATATTTTAAATAAGAATACATTAGTTTTATGTATTTTCTAAAAACGTATCTGTCAAATATAGATCACTTTATCTCAACATTTTGATTAAATTACTGAAATATGTGATTTGAAAATTTGGCTGGCAATATAGTAACTTATCAAAGGAAATTGTATTCATTATCTAACTTCTAAACATTGTTCTCTATAAGAATAATTTACGGAGAAACAGAAGTGTGAATACATATTAAATGCTATAAAAATGTTAACTATTATTCTGAAAAAGGAAAATGTTCATGTCTTTTCAAGACTCTTAGTGTTATCTAAAATTTCTAGAATATATAGAGACCCCAGGAGATTTGATTATATATGTTATTACTTGTCCTAGTTAAAGTTTCTATTGTTGTGAAAAGACACCAAGACTTTGGCCACTCTTATAAAGGAAAAGATTTAATTGGGACTGATGTACAGCTCAAAGGTTTAGTCTATTGTCAGTCATTCTCAGATTCAACCAATAGGAATATCACTCCTAGGCATATATCCAAAATATGATCAACTATACAACAAGGACATTTGCTCAGTCATGTTCATAGCAGTTCTATACATAATAGCTAGAACCTGGAAACAACCCAGATGTCCCTCAACGTTGGAATGGATACAGAAATTGTGGTACATTTACACAATGGAATACTACTCAGCAATTAAAAACAAGGAAATCATGAAATTTACAGGCAAATGGTGTGAACCAGAAATGATCATCCTAAGTGAGGTATCCCAGAAACAGAAAGACACACATGGTATGTACTCACTTATACATGGATATTAGACATATAATATAGGATATGCATATTAAAATCTGCACACATAAAGAAGCTAAGCAAGAAGGAGGACTCTGGTTAAGATGATCAATCCTCACTCAAAAACACAAATGGGAGGGACATAGAAGAGGGAGAAAACAGGGACCAGGACAGGAGCCTACCACAGAGGACCTCTGAAAGACTCTACCCAGCAGGGTATCAAAGCAGATGCTGAGGCTCATAGACAAAGTTTGTGCAAAGTGCAGGGAATCTCACGAAAGAAGCAGGAGATAGAAAGACCTGGAGAGGACAGGAGCTCCACAAGGAGAGCAACAAAACCAAGAAATCTGGGCCCAGGGATCTTTTCTGAGACTGATAATCCAAGCAAGGACCATGCATGGAGATAACCTAGTACCCCTGCACACATAAAGTCCATGGCAGCTCAGAATGCAAGTGGGTTTCCTAGTAAGGGGAACAGGGACTGTCTCTGACATGAACTCACGAGTTAGCTTTTTGATCACCTCCCCCTGAGGGAGAACAGCCTTAGCAGGCCACAGAGGAAGACACTGCATCCAGTCCTGGTGAGACCTGATAAGCTAGGGTTAAATGGAAGGGGAGGAGGACCTCCCCTATCAGTGGACTTAGGAAGGGGCATTAGGGGAGATGAGGGAGGAAAGGTGGGATTGGGAGGGGATGAGGGAAGGAGCTATATGTGGGATACAAAGTGAATAAACTAAAATTAATATCACAAATAAAAATAAAAAAGTCCCTAGGGAATTTTCAGGTAAATGGTGGGACCTAGAAAGGATCATCCTGAGTGGGCTGTCCCAGAAGCATAAAGACAAACACAGTATATACTCACTCATATAGACATAACATAGGATAAACCTACTAAAAACTGTACATCTAAAGAAACTAAGAAAGAGAGAGGACCCTGACTAAAACGTTCAATCCCCATACTGAAAGGCAAAGAGGTTGGATATCAGAAGAAGAAGAAAACAGGAAACAACCTAGGAACCTGCCACAGAGGGCCTCTGAAACCCTCTGCCCTGCAGACTTTCAAAGCAGATGCTGAGACTTATGGCCAACTGTTGGGCAGAGTGCATAGAAACTTATGTAAAAAGTGGGAAATAGTAAGATCTGGAGAGGATGGGAACCACACAAGGAGAGCAGCAGAACCAGAAAATTTGAACACAGGGAACTTCCCAGAGACTCATACTCCAACCAAGGACTATTCATGTAGATAACCTAGAACCCCTACACAGATGTAGCACATGACAGTTCAGTGTCCAAGTGGGTTACATAGTAATGTGAAGAGGGACTGCCTCGGACATAATCTGATTGGCCTGCTCTTTGATCACCTTCCCCTGAGGGGGGAGCAGCCTTACCAGGCCACAGAAGATGACAATGCAGCCACTCCTGATGTGATCTGATAGACTAAAATCAGAAGGAAGGAGAAGAGGACCTCCCCTATCAGTAGACTTTGGGAGGGGCATGCATGAAGAAGGGGGAGGTAAGGTGGGATCGGGAGGGGAGGAGGGAGGGGCTTATGGGGGATACAAATGAATAAAGTGTAATTAATAGTAAAAAAAAAAAAAAGGTCCCTAGGGAAGATGTTCAATCCTCATTCAGAGGGACAAATGCGATAAATATTAGAAGCAGGAGAAGACAGGGAATTGGACAGGAATCTACCATAGATGGCCCCTAAAAGAATCTACTGATTGAGGTTTTGAAACAGAAGTTGAGACTCATATCCAAACTTTGGACAAAGTGCAGGAAGTCTTATGAAAGAAGTGGGAGATGGAGAGACCTGGAGGGGGCAGGAGTTTCAAAAGGAAATAAACAGAGGCAGTAAAGCTGAGCCCTGGGAGCCCTGCAAAGACTGAGAGCCCAACCAAGGACAATGCAAAGAAAGGACCTAAAATCCTGACTCAGATGTAGCCCATAGATGCACTCTCCAAGTGGGTTCCCTAATAAGGGAAGCAAGGGTTTCTTTGGAATGAACTCAGTGACAAGATCTCTAATCACCTCCCTCTGGGGGGTGCAGCCTTGCCAGGCCACAGAGGAAGACAATGAAACCAGTCAAGATGAAAACTGATAGGCTACGGTCAAATAAAAGGGAAGTCCACATCTATTAGGGTACTAGGAGAGTGGCATAGCAGGATAAGAAGGGATAGTGGGATTAGGTGGAGTTGAGAGAGGGGGCCACAGCCAGGATGCAAATTGAATAAATGTAATAAATGGTAATAATAAATTTTAAATATATATACACATATGTGTGTGTATATATTATATATATATTCAGGTCAGAGTAATTGAGGAGGCTCCTCTAGGATCCTTAGTACCATGACCATTTTCCTAGCATTGTTAACACTGACATTCTGATAGGATTTTGACATGGTTGCAAAGAACAACACTGTAAAATGGACAAACATCTGCTGAAGCAGCCTATATGTATCAGAGAAAATATCAAAAGGGATAATCCTTTCTTTCCAGGGTTTAACTCTCACCTTGAAATCCTGAGGTGGATTCATATTTTGATCTCCTGGGACTACCAGATCAGGGTAGACACAGAAACACAAAGGCCTCTGCTGTAGCTGAAAAATACTTCCATGGCTGTGCACTGAAAAGCTCTGAAATGTATTTGGGTTTAGTACTGGAATTCTTACTGTGTCTCATGGCATTAGTGTCTCTAAGATTATGCCTGCCCTTATCAGTGGGCTTAAAAGGGGTTGTACTTATGATTGGCTGGAGAATTATCACCAAGTAAGAGATGAAAGAAAAACAGATGAGAATATCCAAGGCCAAATATCCAGAGCCAAAGGTAACCATGAATCTTGCTGATTTCCCTAGGTCAAATTACCATTGGTGTGAATATGGTCACTAATTGCAACACTGGAAATTGTTCCTATGGACCATGGCCATGTTGGAGAGTTAAAGCCTATTATAACTATCAGCACATCAATTGCTCAAGCTCCTGCTCAAGAGTGGCAGGGCAAGCAGAAACATAAGACCAAGCATGAATGGATTTGGTGATTCCCACAACCCTACTGCAAGAAGTCACCCAAAAGGAAAATCTAGGGTGCAGCTCTCAAGTATCCCCTTCAGTCCATGAACATTTGCTCATGTTTAATTCTAGTAAAATTCCAGGCTCCATTATATTTTGAATTACTGTTCTGGAAAGGTGGCACCTGTGGCAGACCATTCTCAGTTTCAACCAATACTTAGCTGGTACCTTTCTCAAAGTCAATAATTTGAGACCAGCTGATAATATAAAAGGTGGAGGCACATCATTTTTGGAAAGTATATCCAGAGGCAGGAACTTTCTACTTACCTGGATGGTGTGATGCCGTGGGCTTCAAGATTTCATGGAGGATGACTAAAAAACAAAAGAGAAGACAAAAATCATGAGCCCTCCCTCTGGCAGCATAGACTAGCAGAGCAGTAGAAATTCACAAAATGTGCTTCTTGATGGAGCACAGTGCTTACACACAGATGTGCCCCAGGAGTGTATAATATTCTCCCTTAAGGAAAAAGTGCTTGGGGACCTAAGGACCTCCATAAACATCACTTGAGAAAGTCTCAATGAGAATTAGGCCCTCATCCTGTTGGGTGGACCTCAGTGTAATACCATTGACATGACTTTTATGTTACCACCTCTCTTTGTGACATTGGGTTGTCATCATAGACCTAGCCATGGACAGACACAGGTACACATGCTTTTTGATCCTATAAAATAACTTCCTTGGAGGAAGGTTGCAGCATGTTTTGGTGGCACAGGGTAGTTGAGTCAGAAAAACTTCAAGGGAGTCAGGGAAAACATTTTTTTTTGTCTCTGTGAAGTTGCACATTGTGGGTACTGTGGAAGAGAATGGGGCAAGCTCGCTTGTATGTTCTTTCTTGCATAGAAAGTTCAGGTCATAGTAATTTGAGGAGACCCCTCTAAGAATACTGCCTTTGGGGATAAGAGTAATGATAGCTGCCTATTCAGAAGTAGAAGCAAGGCCAAGCACAGAATATAACCGATGGCCACAATGTTAGTCAGGACCAAGTAAGCCAAATTACTAAGAGAATCACCATAAGCCTCATTGCTTTTATGGTCAGATGTAGCCCATTCATACATTTCAACACCATGGCCATTGTCCTAGCATTGCTAACACTAATATCCTCATCTGATTTCTACAAGGCTGTGAAGAGCAATCCTGTAGAATTGACAAATATCTGCTGGAGTATGCTATATGCATCAGGGAAAACATCACAGGGGATGATTTTTTCTCTCCAGGGTTTAACTCTCATCTTGAAATTCTGGGGTGAATTCATATTTTGATCACCTGGGACTACCAGATCAGGGTAGACACAGAAGCCCAAAGTACTGTGGAGGTTTCTGCTGTAGGTGATAAAACTTCCATGACTGCATATTGAAAATTTCTGAAATGTATTTGGGTCTACTACTGGAATTCTCACTGAGTCTCATGGCATTGGTGCCTGGAAGTTTATACCTGCCCTTATAAATCTTTCTACATGTGCTTGTACTTCCTGTTTGGCTGGAGAATGATCACTGAGTAAGAGATGAAAGAGAAACACATGAGGATATCCAGGGACAAATATTTAGGACCAAAAGAAAACCCATTAATCTTGCTGATTTCCCTAAGTCCAGGTACTGTAGTAAGTGACATGAAGGTATGAATGTGATCACGCATTCCACACAGGCAAATATTCCTAGGGAACATTATCTCTGTTGGAGACTTAGAACTTACTGTCAGCCCATCAATTGCTGAAGCACCAACTCAAAAGTAGCAGAGCAAGCAGGAATCTAAGTGAGGTAAAAATGGATTTGGCAAATCTTACAACACTACCGCAAGAAGTCACCCAAATGGCCAATCCATAGTGAAGCTCTCCTTCTGTCCATGTACATTTGCGAAAGTCAAGTTCTCTGAAAAATCATGATATCCAGGAACTTTGGAATTTCTGCTATAGAAATGGAGGCAACTGGGACCAGAAATTCTCTGATTCACCCAAAGACAATAATTTAAGACCAGCAGAGACTTTAAGAGCTGGACTCATAGTCAATGGAAATTGTGGAGCAAGCCAGCAACTTTCCACTTACCTGAGTGGTATGATGATGTGGACTGCAAGAGGTCACGGAAAATAACTACAAGAAAAGAGAGAAGACAAAGGCATGAGCCCCCTGCACCTTGGCAGCATAGTCTAGTAAAGCAATGGAAATTCAGAAAGGGTGATGGTGGATAGGGCCCTTGGTGCTCACACACAGATGTGCCCCAGGAGTGTATAGGAATCTCCCTCAGGAAAAATGGGGCTTTGGGACCTAAGGACCTCCATAAACATCACTTGTCTCAAGGAGAAGTAGGCCCTTGTCTCCCACATCCCGTTGGCTGGGCCTCAGCGTAATCCTATTGAGCATGATTTTTATGTCATCACCTCTTTTTGTGACATTGGGTTGTCATCATAGACCCAGCCATGGACAAACAGAGCTACGCATGGTTTTTGATCCTCTACAATGACTGCTTACCAGAGCTGACAAGACTTCCTCGGAGGTAGGTTGTGGTAAGTTTAGCCTGCACGGGATAGCTGGGTCCAGACGACTTCAAGGGATGCAGGGGCAGCATTTTTCTGCTCTGTGAAGTAGCACATTGTGAGTAGAGTGGAAGAGAATGTGGTCAGTGCATCTGTATGTCCTCTCCTGCCTAAAAAGGTCTGGTCAAAGTAATGTAAGGGTGCACCTCCAGGAATAGTGCCTTTGGGGATAAGAGCAGTGAAAGGCTTCTCTTGCATCCTTGAATGAATGCCAATCACCCAAAATAATAATGGCCAAAAATTTAATCAGGTCCAAATAAGCAAAAGCACTGAGAGAATCACCCTTAGCTTCTCTGCTTCCACAGTCAGAGATAGCCAGCTCCCACGTTTCAGTACCATGGCCATTGTCCTAGCATTGTCTACACCTATATCCTTCCTCATGTGATTTTGACAATGGTGCAAAGAGCAACCTGTAGGATGGGCAAATATCTGCTGGGAGGTCCTTTATGCATTTGAGAAAACATCATAGGGATGGTCCTTTCTCTCCAGCGTCTGCTTCTCACCTGGAAATCCTAGGATGGATTTCTGTCTGGAACTCCTGGCGCTACCAGACCAGGGTAGGCACAGAAACACAAAGTATTGTGTAGGCCTCTTGTATAGCTGAACTGTACTTGCATGGCGAAACATTGCAATGATCTCAAATGTTTTTGAATCTACTACCGAGATCCATACAGTGTCATGCCATCGGTATTACCCCTGCCCTTATCAGTGGGCCTGCAGGTGGATCTACTTAAAATTGGCTGGAGAATGATCACCAAGTAAGAGTTGAAAGAAAAACAGATGAGGATATCCAGGGCCAAAGGACAACCCATGAATCTTGCTGATTTCCCTCGGTCCAATCACCAGGGTAAGTGACAGACATCTGAGTGAGAGTGTGATGACTAATCCACCCCCGGCAATGGTTCCGAGGGAGCATGGCTATTGTGGAGAATAATAGCCTTCGGGAACTGTCAGTTTGTCTATCGCTGAAGCTCCTGCTCAAGGGTGGCATTACAAGCAGAAACCTGAGACCAGGCAAGAATGGATTTGGTGGTTCCTACAAATCTTCTGCCAAGGGTCACTAAAAGGGAAAATGCAGAGTGCAGCTCTCAGGTATCCCATTTTGTCTGTGAACATTCACTCATGTCTATTTCTGTTAAAATTCATGGATTCCAGGAACTTTGGAATCACCAATCTGGAAATGGAGGTGTGTGGGGCAGACAGACCCTTTTCAGATTCTCCCAAAGTAAATAAGCTGAAACCAGCTGAGGATGTAGAAGGTGTAGACATATGGCGTAGGAAAGTATGTCTAGAAAAAGGATCTTTCCACTTACATGGATGGTGAGAGGCTGTGAGCTCCAAAAGGTCATGGTAGATGACTACAAGACAAGGGAGAAGACAAAGGCATGGGACCTCATTTGACAGAATAGACTATCAGAGCAGTAGCCATTCAGAAAATGTGCTTGATGGTGGAGGCATCAGTTCTCACACACAGTTGTGCCCAAGGAGTTTAAGGATTCTCCCTTAGGGGAAAAAAGTGCTTAGGGAGCATGGAGACCTAGGGACCTCCATATAATTCACTTGAGAAAGTCTCAAGGAGAAGTAGGCCCTAGTCTCCCTAAAAATCAGGATGAATGGATTTGTCAATTCCTACAAATCTCCTGCAGGAGATCACCCAAATGGAAAACCCAGAGCCCAGCTCTCAGCTACAGG
>NW_026590487.1:0-2765 GCF_907164565.1 Psammomys obesus
TGTCGCGACCGGCCTTTGCCGATAAGGACGACGCAACAACCGAGGATTTCTTCAGCGGCAAGTTTATTGTACAGCTCTTTCTTGCAGATGGTGAAGGACCCAGACCCCGGGTTGTGCTCTGCTTAAATAGCCAGCAGAGAGGCGTGTTCATCTGTAATTGGTGCTCCACACAATACCCAATTAACATGTGATCTCCCATTGGAGGATCACACAATCCTACATTAGCATAAGGCGGCGCATGCGCAAATCGCGAAGCAATGCTGACAAGAAGCGCGAAAATGCTGGCAAGAAGAACCAGGAAGCAGGAAGCCGGCGCCATCTTGTAATGGCGGGAGCGGCTCCCGACACTTCTCCACATGTCAGGAAGTGAGAGAAATGACAGCTAAACGGCCAAGCCAGAGCCTGCCTTGACAGACAGACGGACAGGCTGCTCGCTGCAAGTAGCAGACTGTGAGCGACAGGGTTGTGGATTAAACTGCTGAATATCTCAAAGTAGAGAAACTCAGAGGTCTGTTCAGAACAGTGCTGTAAAGTGAGCAGTCTTCAAGTTTCCAGAGCTGAATCTGCTAGCTAAGATAGACAGCCCCAAGAGGAGCAGTACAGCGAGTCTCGAGGGTGCTCTCAGTGGTGACCCGCCCGGTCTCAGCGTTATAAGGGTGAAGCTGCACAGAACTTCACACACACGCCCTCTGTGTGTTTAAGCTGCCTTCTGAGGGGGAGAGAGGTATGGTGTGCAAGCCTGGCCCTGGTGAGTTTCCCATTTTATAGTCAAGTCGTGTCAACTTCATATGGAAGCAGCTACTTTTAAATGTCAGTGAACACAGCCTGGCTGGGGCTCTGGGGTTTGTGGTGGAGTCTCCGTCACAGCTTCACGGAAGCAGCTGGCCTTTTGCCTAGGGAATGCAAGCAGAGTCTAAAGTACATGTTGTGTACAAGCTGTGCCTGATGGACACCCGAGTATGACAGAGACAGTGGCCTCCCCCCGCCCAGGCCTTAGGGAAGGGTCCTCTTGTACAAGCAGACACTGTGGCTTTAACTGGCAGGTTTCTGCTGAGTCCAGAAAATCTGGGCTCTGAGTTCTGGGCTCTGTCAGGAGCTTAGCTGACTGCAAAGGGTTTTGTGGTTGTTTCATTTTTACTTAATTTTTAAAATGTACTATTGAGCATGATGGGGAGAGTGGCATATGCCACAGCTTTCATGTGGAGGCAGGGACAACCTTGTGTCGTCAGTCTCTCCTTCCACCTTGCACAGTTTCTGGGGTTCACACTCCAGTCACCAGCCTGCGTGGAGAGCACGTTACCTGCTGAGACTGCTCCTGAGAGCTGACTTTTGTTCTTAGCCACTCTTTTCCTGAAGGCTTCCTTCAACTCTTGCCTTGGAAAACGCCCCCTCCCCCCCCCCCGTACAGGTTCCGGAAGAGGCAAAGGCTGTGAAGTTACCCGCATTCTTTCCTGAGCCACAAACAAGGGGCTGTGGGTTCACATGTGGGACAAGTCAGAATTCAGAAGGCTGAAGAGTCGGTGGTCAGATGGTCACCTTGCCCGCTTGGGTGAATGGAGCACATGACACATGTCAGGCTGGCTTCCAGGTCCCACCTTGAGATTCATAATGGTTAATGAAAGTAACTGTTGGACAAGTAGGAAAATCTTACATCAAACCACACAGAGAAACAGGACAGGAGCCTGAGGTAAAACACCAGGCAGGGAATGCTTCATAGACTAAGGGGCAGGCGACAAGAGCTACATCAGGGGCTGTGGAAATGGTGGATGAGAAGAGGTGACAGAGGAGCTGGGTCATAAGACCACTCTCAAAATATGGCTGATGTTGGACATGAAGCAGCATGGAAAGAGGGCAGCCCTCTGGTGTGCAGCTTACACCCCATGAACTAAGCCAAGGTGTGAAGAGGTTGTGTGTGGGTAAGAGAGCTCACTTGATCCCCGGGCTAACTTTTGCTCCTGGCACACATCTACATCATCTACACTGTTAAAACCTGGAAGGTCACGCCATGCCCTGCTCTGGACCTAAGTAGGTCATGCCATGCCTAGATCTGGACCTCAAGAAAGGCCCGAGATGAAGACAGAATGCATGAAACTCACAGTGCACGGAAGAGGCAGGCCATGAGCCCATTGGGAACATGATGCACAAGTCAAGCACAGGAAGAAGGAGGAAACAAAGAAGCTGAAGGAAACAAAGCGGGGGAGGGGGGAGGAAGCAGGCCAGCCCTCACAGAGGCAGGGCCAAGGGAAAGACCCTGGAAGGAGAGCCCAGTACAGCTCCAGAATAGGAGGTATTCGGCCATCAAGATGTCCTGGGTGGCCAAGAGAAGAGCCATCCTGAGGGAATGATAAATAAATAAATGGATAGCAACTCAGGAGAGGAAGGATGATTCTAACTCACAGTTCGAGGTTAAAGTCCATGGTGGCGGGGGCAGCACATCAGCAAGGGAGCTGGTGCAATGTACCCAGTCTAGAAGCGAGACCGCTGCATGCTTAGAGCTCAGCTTGCCCTCTCCTTTCTGTGCAGGACCCAGAGAACTGTGCTGACCACCTTTAATGTGTCTCTTCCCACCTCAACCTACTTAACATAGTTGCTTACAATTGTCTTAGGCTGAGACCTTCCACAGGAGTCACTGAGGCTAAGAGACACCCCCTACCCACACCACAGGTGTATCCGAGGCTAAGAAACCCCACACAGGTGTGCCTGGGGCTAAGTGATCCCACAGGTGTACCTGAGGCTAAGAAACTCCTCACAAGTGGTACCTGAGG
>NW_026590487.1:2775-3789 GCF_907164565.1 Psammomys obesus
GAAATTCTACACAGGTGTACCTGAGGCTAAGTGCTCCCCACAGGTGTGCCTGAGGCTAAGAAAAAAACCCACACAGGTGTACCTGAGGCTAAGAAATTCTACACAGGTGTGCCTGAGGCTAAGTGCTCCCCACAGGTGTACCTGAGGCTAAGAAACCCCTCACAAGTGTACCTGGGGCTAAGAAATTCTACATAGTGTACCTGAGGCTAAGAAGCTCCTCACAGGTGTACCTGAGGCTAAGAAACCCCTCACAGATGTACCTGGGGCTAAGAAATTCTACACAGGTGTACCTGAGGCTAAGAAACACCTCACAGGTGTACCTGAGGCTAAGAAATTCTACACAGGTGTACCTGAGGCTAAAAAATTCTACACAGGTGTACCTGAGGCTAAGAAACCCCTCACAGGTGTACCTGGGGCTAAGAAATTCTACATAGTGTACCTGAGGCTAAGAAACTCCTCACAGGTGTACCTGAGACTAAGAAACCCCTCACAGGTGTACCTGAGACTTAGAGACCTCCTCCAGCCCCACAAGTGTCTGGGAGAGCTCTAGGGCAGACAGGACTACTGTGAAATGGCCATTGGCCTCCCCTGTTTTGTTTTGCATAACCTCGGGCACTCACTACAGACCTGCAGAGATGACTACAAGATTTATGGGGCTGACCACATTTTCCACCAGCTCCAAGTCACTCCAACCAGCCATGTGCCTGAGAACAACATTCACAGGTTCTGAATTTCCTCTAAAGCAAAACAAAAACAAAAGGCACCTAATTACAGTGCCAACCACTCTCTGAGCTGCTACAGAGTGTTGAGTGTATGAAGCCTGGCAGCCCCAGCCCCAGGCTCCTGCCTAGTCCTCCTCCTCTGGACAACACACCTTGAAGGACAGACAGATTTAGGCCTCGCCCACAGTGACATTGAAAGAATCAGATTAACTTTGTAACCTATGTTTCTTTTAATTGCCTTATAACTTATATTTGCAAGTTTTAGGCCCATGTTAATTAAAGCCTCTTAGTG
>NW_026590488.1:0-3917 GCF_907164565.1 Psammomys obesus
TGTGGAAATAAGCAACACCTCACTTAAATTGTTATTAAATTATTAAGTGAACCTCACCTGTATCAGCACTCTAAAATAGTTTTCAACAGACATGTGTTCTCAAGATGTCTAAGGCAATTGTATTCCACAAAAAAAGGTACAATACCCATCACTGGTCACATATTCCATGTTTAAATATTTAGGAAGTTGGTAAAAATTATTTTCCCTGAAATCTCAAAAACAGTCCTCTCCCAGATACTACTTGAATTGCACAGTAGTGAAAAAGTCTGAGTCATTACCTGTGTTGATGTCAACCACACTTCTTGTAACAGTTCTTAAAAAAGAGTACTGTAGTTTTCACAGTTTATGTGATCTGCCAAGACTTTGTTCTCACACACATTTACACAAGTATGCATCTACTGCCCTCTGCCACCTTGCCTGGTGTGATTACTCTTTATGTTCTGTGGGGAAACAATGTCCTTCCCTGAAAGGACACTAACAAAATCAATTCTGAGTACAGCCGGAACCAGAAGTCACCAGACATTGTTGTCTGTAGACCTGTAAACACACAGCAGGTGCGAAAAGGGAGGAGACAGGGTGACTCAGGATGAGTGCACTGTAATCTTTAAAATTGGTGGAACAAGGTTCACTAGTAAGGGAACAGGGACTGTCTCTGACATGAACTCAGTGGCTGGCTCTTTGATCACCTCCCAATGAGGGGGAACAGCCTTACCAGGCCATAGAGGAAGACAATACAGCCAGTCCTGATGAGAACTGTTAGGCTAGGTTCAGATGGAAGGGGAGGAGGACCTCCCTTTTAGTGGACTGGAAGGAGAAGAGGGAAGGAGGGGAGGATTGGGAGGGGATGAGAGAGGGGGCTACAGCTGGGATACAAAGTTAATAAATTACAGTAAATAGAAAATAAAATTAACACAAATGGTATATACTCACTCATATAGTCTTATAAGATATAATAAACATAATGAAATCTATACACCTAAAGAAGATAAACAAAAAAGATGACCCGGGGTAAGATGATCAATCCTCACTTAGAAAGACAAATGGGAGGTGCATAGGACATAGGAGAAAATAATTAACAGGATAAGAGCCTACCACAGAAAGCCCCCGAATGATTCTACCTAGCAGTGTATCAAAGCAGATACTAAGACTCATAACCAAACCTTCGGCAGAGTGCAGGATACCATGTGAAAGAAGGGGGAGTTTGTATGATGTGGAAAGGATAGGAGCTTCACAAGGACCAAATATATCTGAGCACAGGGGTTTTTTCTGAGACTGATAATCCACCAAGGACCATGTATGGATATAACCTAGAACCTCTGCTCAGATAAAGGCCGTGGTAGTTCAGTAACTAATTGGTTTCCCATAGTAAGGGGAACAGGGACTCTTTCTGACAGGAACTCAATGGCAGGCTCTTTGACCTCCCCACTCCCCAAGGGAGGAGCAGTCCTCTTAGGCCACAGAGGAGGACTTTGCAGTCAGTCCTGAAAATACCTGATAAAACAGGGTCAGATGAATGGGGAGGAGGTCCTCCCCAATCAGTGGACTTGGAAAGGGGCAGGGAGGAGATGAGAGAGAGAGGGAGGGTTTGAGAAGGAATGAGGGAGCCAGATACAGCTGGTACAAAGTTAATAAAATGTAACTAATAAAAAAATTTAAAAATAAATTTAAAAATAAATAAATAAAACAATTAAAATTTAAAAATATGTATAATACAATAAAAATTTTAAATTATTATTCTTTTATTAATTACAGCTTGTTCACTTTGTATCCCCCTTGTACCTCCCTCTCTCATCCTCTCCCAATCCCACCGTCCCTCTTGCTCACCAGTGTCCCTCTCCCAGTCCACTGATAAGGGAGGTCCTCCTCCCCGTCCCTCTGATCCTAGTCTATCAGGTCTCATCAGGAGTGGCTGCATTGTCTTCCTCTGTGGCCTGGTAAGGCTGCTCCCCATTCAGGGGAAGATGATCAAAAAGCAGGCCATTAGTTCCTGTCAGAGACAGTCCCTATCCCCATTACTATGGAGGCCACCTGGATACTGAACTGCCATAGGCTGTCTCTGTGCAGGGTTCCAGGCCATCTCCATGAATGGTCCTTGGCTGCAGTATCAGTTTCAGAAAAGACCCCTGTGCCCAGGCGTTTAGGATCTGTTGCTGTCCTTTTGGAGCTCCTGTCCTCTCCAGGTCTAAGTATCTTCCACTTCTTTCATAAGATTCCCAGTACTTTGCCCAAAGTTTGGATCTGAGTCTCAATATCTGCCTCACTAACCTGCAGGGTAGAGCCTTCAGAAGCCCTCTGTAGTAGGCTCCTGTCCTGTTCCCTGTTTTGTCCCTCCTCTGATGTCCATACACTTTGCCTTTCTGAACAGGGATTGAGCATCTTAGCTAGAGTCTTTCTTCCTGATTACCTTCCTTAGATATATAGAATTTAGAATGTTTATTCTATATTTCTCTAGTATCCACTTATAAGTGAGTATACACCCTGTGTGTCTTTCTGCTTCTGGGACATCTCACTCAGGATGATCTTTTCCAGTTCCCAACATTTACCTGCAGATTTCAGTATTTCCTTGTTTTTTTATCACTGAGTAATTTTCTATTGTGTAGATGTACCACAAATTCTTGAAAAGAACACCAACATCACAGGCTCTAAGAGCAACAATCAATAAATGGAACCTCATGAAGCTAAAAAGCTTCTGTAAAGCAAAGGTCACTGTCATCAAAACCAAACGACTACCTACAGATTGGGAAAGAATTTTCACCAACCCTATATGTGACAGAGGGCTAATATCCAGTATATATAAAGAACTCAAGAAATTAAACAGCAACAAGTCAAGTAATCCAATTAAAAATGGGGTACAAAGCTAAACAGAGAATTCTCAATAGAGGAATTTTGAATGGCAGAGAAACACTTAAAGAAATGTTCAATGTCCTTAGTCATCAGGTAAATGCAAATCAAAATGACCCTGAGATTTCACCTTACACCCATCAGAATGGCTAGGATGAATAACTCAAGTGACAACACATGTTGGAGAGGATATAGAGAAAGGGGAACCCTCCTCCACTGCTGGTGTGAATGTAAACTTATACAACCACTTTGAAAATCAATCTGGCACTTTCTCAGGCAATTAGCCATAGTGGTTCCTCAAGATCCAGTTATACCCTCCAAGGCTTATATCCAAAAGACACTCAAGTATACAACAAGGACATCTGCACAACCATGTTTGTAGCAGCTTTATTTGTGATAGCCAGAAGCTGGAAACAGCCCAGATGCCCCTCAAATGAGGAATGGATATGATAAAATTTATTTGTTCGATTACCAAACAAACAAAACTGGAATAAAATAAAATTAAAAGAGTAAAAAAATAATCTTTGCATTTCAAATTCATATAGGATAATTTATAAGGTAAGTTTGCAGCAATGTATTTTGATGGTGTGGGAAGATGATGGCCAGAACATAAAATTATATTTGGGTTAATAATTTGATACTGGCTATTGGAACAGGGATCCTAGGATTAATGCTACAGCTACAAACTTTGCAAAAAAAAAATGTGCTAATGGTTTATTTGATTGGTCAGCTGAATTATGGTCAAAAGATGGCTGGTAAAGCTGAGATGCATGATATCATTTGGCTTAATGTTGGTGATGGGATTCAAAGCTCAGAGAAAGAGTAAGTTAGAAGTGGGCTTATTACAGGAAATCTAATCTTGCAGCATGGGAGGGAACAGAAGTCAGGCCCTTCCTAGAACTGGGAGAAACTGGTGAGAGAAGAACACCAGCATTCTAGAAGAGCTTTGTCCTTGCTCTTCCCTGTAGGCCAGCCCAGACAGTGTGAGCCCTGGATAGTGCACTCAAAGGATAACATGGTGAAATTCCCTGACTGGATTCTGGAGTAGCATGGGCCAAGTGACATGATTTTGCTGT
>NW_026590489.1:0-2045 GCF_907164565.1 Psammomys obesus
TTTTTGGGTATAGTCACTGTATGGCTGGTGTTTTTCAGGAGTTGCCACAGCTCACCTCAGGCATAGAGACTTGCATGGTAACTGTGGTCCTTGTTAGTTGAGAGGGCTCTCCTCTCACCGGGAGAAATCCTGAAGACAGCTGCCCTGCTTCTGGGTTTCTTCCCGTAAATTTAGTGATCTACTGCTGTAACCTATGTGTCCTGTGGTTTGGTTAGTTTTGTTAGGGATAACTGGTTGCCCTTGGAACAGTATCTGGGGGTTGATCTCGGGGATTCTGAGCTTTTGTATGCCTGACGTTGGGGCTCTGTCCCCCAGTACCCAAGCTGTAATCTGTGGCCGGGGAGGGGGTTTGCTCTCCTGGTAACAACAAGCTATCTGGTGCACAGTAGGTCTCTGGGTTGGGCAGTTCTGCGGGACCTTTTCCAGTGATATACTGAGTGGCCTAAGTCCATCCCCTTTGCTTCATTCCCTGTGAGAATTTCTCCTCATAGTGACTCCCAGTTTCTGGTGCCCTGATGCGCACAGCTCTGTCTGTGCTGGAGAGCTGGGCACACAGCAACTGTCTGTGCTTGTGGCTGGAGACCAGTTCTGTGATGGCGGCTTGTAGCCTCTGGTCTGCGAGACTTTTTCCAGGGAAAGACTGGGTGACCCGTGGCCAGCCCCGTTGACTTCCTTCCCTGTGGGGTTTTCTTGCGACTGGGACTCCCAGTGTCTGGTGGTTTTGTGCCCAATGTTCAGCCTGGGAAGATGATCAGGACACGCAGATATGTTGCTCTGGTCTGGCGACCTAATGCTTGCTTGACTCGGGAACCCTTCTGGGTTCTGGCTGGGTGACCTGAGAGTGGACCGGACCGATTCCCACGCCCTGGGGATTTCCTCTCACCTGGGAAACACAATTGCTATTGTTTTAGGTCCCAGAGTTCAGTCTCTTTGTCGCTGTATGGAAAATGTTGTCTTGCTCCTCAGAGGCAGTGTTCTCCTGGCGCTGCCATCTTGTCCCTCTAGTTGGTTATTTTAAGTTGATGTTTCAGTGAATTGGTGGTCCCTTAGCAGAAAGCGCTGACAAGTATCTTTCAGCCAGAGAGCTTTGAATTTTAACCATTATTAATCTAATTATTAGGAAGAGTACCCTTTTTCTTGTCTGTAACTCAGTATTCCAATCTTTGTTTTTTTTTCCCATTTTCTCTTTCAACTTTCTTGGAGAAGGTATGGAGAAGAACCAGCACCATTAAATATAGTGCAACCAGATCCATGAATATGACAGCCCAAATGAAGCTAAAAGGGATTAAAACACCCTCTGTCATGGCAACTTTTTTTATTTTTGAAGCAGTTTATGCCAAACTCTGTCTGGAGGTTTGTCTGCCTCCAGTTCCTTTCTTTCCTGCCATGGCTATGGAGCTGAGCCAGTTGACCCAGTCTTAGTATAAAAGGAACCATGCTTGTTAATCCCTCAGTTAAACTGCAGCAGCAGCCAGTTTTGTTATGGAAATTTCAGGTCTGTCCACCAGAGGCTGTCTTTTTTTCCTGGGGTAGTTTAAGAGTCTCTCTTAAAGAGACAGTATTGACCTAGGAGTTTTTAAGTTTAGGTTTTAATACTGGAGCTCATTTCCCCCACCAAATTATATTAAAGTATGATTTAAAGGGTGTGGATACTTAGATTAGTTGGGCACCAATTTTTGTAAAATGGTGATTAATATTTACTATTGATTTATCTTCTGGTAAAGCTTGCTGTTAATCCTAAACAGTTGTATACCAAAATCACCACACAGACTCTGGGTTTATTTAGTTAACCTAGAACACACTGCTGGGCAATAGTTACTCCATCCTAAATCTCCAAGCCCTCATACTTTCCTAACATTTAGATTTCCCACATTATACTTGCTTTTAGTGATATCTTAGGTCCAGTCCATCTCTCCATGTAGTTCTAAGATCTGTCCTCCAGCTCTGTCTCCTAGATCTCTTCACCCTTTCTTCTCCCACTTCTTTCCTGCCCTCTACCTCTTCCCCTCTTTCCTGTCTTCTGGCTCCTCCCAGCTCAGCATTGT
>NW_026590490.1:0-1255 GCF_907164565.1 Psammomys obesus
CCTGTTTTATCAGGTATCTTCAGGACTGGCTGCAAAGCCCTCCTCTGTGGCCTAACAGGACTGCTCCTCCCTTGGGGGGTGGGGAGATCAAAGGGCCAGCCATTGAGCTCCTGTTAGAAATAGTCCTTGTTCCCCTCACTATGGGAAACCAATTGGTTACTGAGCTACCACAGGCTACATTCGAGCTGAGGTTCTAGGTTATATCCATACGTGGTCCTTGGTTGAATGTCAGTGTCAGAAAAGACCCTGTGCCCAGATATATTTGGTCCTTGTGGAGCTCCTATCCTTTCCCCATCATACTAAATCCCCTTCCTTCATATGATTCCCTGTACTCTGCCGAAGGTTTGGTCATGAGTCTTTGTATCTGCTTTGAAAACACTGCTAGTTAGAGTCTTTCAGATGCCTTCAGTAGACTCCTGTCATACATTCAATACACATCCCATCTGTCTTTCTAAATGAGGATTGGTCATCTTACCCCATGTCTGCTCTCTTGATTATGTTTTTTAGGTGTATAGATTTCATTATGTTTATCATATCTTATAGGTCTATATAAGCGAGTATATACCATGCTTGTCTTTCTCCTTCTGGGATACTTCACTCAGAATGATCTTTTCTAGATCCCACCATTGCCTGCAAATTACATGATTTCCTCCTTTTTGATTGCTGAGTAGTATTCCATTGTGTAAAAATACCACAATTTTTGTATCCATTCCTCCGTTGATGGACATCTGGGTTGTTTCCAGGTTCTGGCTATTACAAATAAAGCTGCTATAAACATGGTTGAGCAAATAGCCCTTTTGTGTACTCGAGCAAACTTTGGGTATATACCTAGCAGTGGTATAGCTGGGTCTTGAGCAAGCACTATTCCTAATTGTCTGATAAAGCGCCATATAGATTTCCAAAGTGGTTGTACCAGTTTACATTCTCACCAGCAGTGGAGGAGGGTTCCCCTTTCTCCACAACCTCTCCAGCATGTGTTGTCACTTGAGTTTTTCATCTTGGCCATTCTCATGGGTGTAAGGTGAAATCTCAGGGTCGTTTTGATTTGCATTTCCATGATAGCTAATGAGGTTGAGCATTTCTTTAAGTGTTTCTCTGCCATTCGATGTTCCTCTGTCTAGAATTCTCTGTTTAGCTCTGTTCCCTATTTTTTAATTGGATTACTTGGTTTGCTGCTTTTCAGCTTCTTTAGTTCTTTGTATATACTAGATATTAGTCCTCTGTCAGATAAAGGGTTAGTGAAGATTCTTTCCCA
>NW_026590490.1:1355-10478 GCF_907164565.1 Psammomys obesus
TTTCATGAGGTCCCATTTATTGATTGTTGCTCTTAGAGCCTGTGCTGTTGGTGTTCTGTTCAGGAAGTTGTCTCCTGTGCCAATGAGTTCTAGGCTCTTCCTCACTTTTTCTTCTAACCGATTTAGAGTATCTGGTTTTATGTTGAGGTCTTTGATCCACTTGGACTTTAGTTTTGTGCAGGGTGATAAATATGGATCTATTTTCATTTTTCTGCATGTAGACATCCAGTTGGAACAGCACCATTTGTTGAAGATGCGGTCTTTTTTCCTTTGGCTTCTTTGTCAAATATAGAATATTCATAAGTGTGTGGGTTTATTTCTGGGTCTTCTATGCGGTTCCATTGATCCTCCTTTCTGTTTTTATGCCAATACCATGCAGTTTTTATTACTATTGCTCTGTAGTACAGCTTGAGATCGGGGATGGAGATACCTCCAGATGATCTGTTGTTGTACAGGGTTGTTTTGGAGATCCTGGGTTTTTTGTTTCTCCATATGAAGCTGAGAATCTTTTTTTCAAGGTCTGTAAAGAATTGAGTTGGTATTTTGATGGGAATTGCATTGAATCTGTAGATTGCTTTTGGCAGGATGGCCATTTTCACAATGTTAATCCTACCAATCCATGAGCATGGGAGATCTTTCCATCTTCTGAGATCTTCTTCAATTTCTTTCTTCAGAGACTTGAAGTTTTTCTCAAACAGGTCTTTCACTTGCTTGGTTCGTGTCACCCCAAGGTACTTTATGTTATTAGTGGCTATTGTGAAGGGTGTTGTTTCCCTAATTTCTTTCTCGGCCCTTTTGTCTTTGGTATACAGGAGGGCTTCTGATTTTTTTGAGTTGATTTTGTATCCTGCCACTTTGCTGAAGGTGTTTATCAGCTGGAGGAGTTCTCTGGTTGAATTTTTGGGGTCGCTCATGTATATTATCATATCATCTGCAAATAGTGACACTTTGACCTCTTCCTTTCTGATTTGTATCCCCTTGATCTCCTTTAGTTGTCTTATTGCTCTGGCTAGGACTTCAAGTACTATGTTGAAGAGGTATGGAGAGAGTGGGCAGCCTTGTCTTGTCCCTGATTTCAGTGGGATTGCTTTAAGTTTCTCTCCATTGAGTTTGATGTTGGCTATAGGCTTGCTGTATATTGCCTTTACTATCTTTAGATATGTGCCCTGTATCCCTGATCTCTCCAAGACTTTAAACATGAATAGATGTTGGACTTTGTCAAATGCTTTTTCAGCATCTAAGGAGATGATCATGTGGTTTTTCTCCTTCAATATGTTTATGTGGTGGATTACATTGATGGATTTCCGTATGTTGAACCACCCTTGCATGCCTGGGATGAAGCCTACTTGGTCATGGTGGATGATATCTTTGATGTGTTCTTGGATTCAGTTTGCAAGTATTTTATTGAGTATTTTTGCATCAATGTTCATAAGAGAAATAGGTCTGAAGTTTTCTTTTTTTGTTGGGTCTTTGTGTAGGTTAGGTATCAGGGTGACTGTCGCTTCATAGAATGAGTTTGGTAATGTACCTTCTGTTTCTATTTTGTGGAATAGTTTGAGGAGAATTGGTGTGAGCACTTCTTTGAAGGTCTGGTAGAATTCTGCGCTGAAACCATCTGGCCCAGGGCTTTTTTTGGAAGGGAGACTGTGAATGACTGCTTCAATTTCCTAAGGGGATATAGGGCTATTCAGTCTTTCTACCTGATCTTGACTTAATGTTGGAAGATGGAATCTATCAAGAAAATTGTCCATTTCATTTAGGTTTTCAAATTTTGTGGCATATAGGCTTTTGTAGTATGACCTAATGATTGTTTGAATTTCCTCAGTGTCTGTAGTTATGTCACCCTTTTCATTTCTGATTTTGCTGGTTTGGATAGATTCTCTCTGCTTTTTAGTTAGTTTGACTAAGGGTTTGTCTATCTTGTTGATTTTCTCAAAGAACCAGCTTTTTGTTTCATTGATTCTTTGAATAGTTTTATTTGTTTCTAATTGATTGATTTCAGCCCTGAGTTTGATTATTTCCAGCCGTCTGCTCCTCTTGGGTGTATCTGCTTCTTTTTTTTCTAGGGTTTTCAGTTGGGCCATTAAGGTGCTTGTATGTGATGTTACAAATTTCTTCTTGAAGGCACTTAGTGCTATAAATTTTCCTCTGAGCACTGCTTTTAATGTGTCCCATAAATTTGGGTATGTTGTGCCTTCATTTTCATTGAATTCTAGGAAGTCTTTAATTTCTTTCTTTATTTCTTCCTTAACCCAGCTGTCATTGAGTAGCAAGTTGTTCAGTTTCCATGTGCGTGTCGGCTTTTTGTTATTTCTGTTGTTGTTGAGGTCCAGCTTTAGTCCATGGTGGTCAGATAGAGTACAAGGGATTATTTCAATCTTTTTGTATCTGTTGAGGTTTCCTTTATGGCCAACTATATGGTCTATTTTGGAGAAGATTCCATGTGGTGCTGAAGAGAAGGTATACTCTTTTGAGTTTGGATGAAAAGATCTGTAGAAGTCTATTAGGTCCATTTGATTTAGGGACTCTGTAAGTGTTTTTATTTCCCTATTTGTTTTCTGTCTAGTTGATCTGTCCCTTGGTGAAAGTGAAGTGTTGAAGTCTTCCACTATTAGGGTTTTAGGATCAATGTGTGATTTAAGCTTTAATATTGTTTCATTTACGAATGTAGGTGCTCTTGTATTTGGGGCATAGATATTCAAAATTGTGATGTCCCCTTGGTGGAATTTTCCTTTGATGAGAATATAGTGGCCCTCCTTATCTTTTTTGATTAAATTGGGTTGAAAGTGTATTTTATTAGATATTAGGGTGGCTACTCCAGCTTGTTTTCTGGAACCATTTGCTTGAAAAACATTTTTCCAGCCCTTTACTCTGAGGTAGTGTTTATCTCTGTTGCATAGGTGCATTTTTTGGATGCAACAGAATGATGGATCCTGTTTCCGCAACCAATCTGTTAGTCTGTGTCTTTTTATTGGGGAGTTGAGTACGTTGATGTTGATAGAAACTAGTGACCAACAATTGTTACTTACTTTTGATGTGGGGTTGGTGGTGTCACTGAGTTTCATTGCTTGTCTTCTTTTGGTTTTTTTGTTGTGTACTTATCTATTTCCTCTGTTTCCTTAGATGTGGTTGTTTTCTTTAGTTTGGAGTTTCCCTTCTAGTAACTTCTGTAGAGCTGGGTTACTATGTAGATATTGTTTAAATTTGGTTTTGTCATGGAATATTTTGAATTCTCTATCTATGTTGATTGAAAGTTTTGTTGGGTACTGTAGTCTGGGTTGGAATCTGTGGTCCCTTAAGGACTGTATGATTTCTGTCCAGGCCCTTCTGGCTTTCATAGTTTCTGTTGAGAAATCTGGTGTGATTCTGATAGGTCTACCCTCATATGTTACTTGGCCTTTTTCCCTTGCTGCTTTTAGAAGTTTTTCTTTGTTCTGTAGGTTCAGTGTTTTGACTATGATGTGACGTGAAGAATTTCTTTTCTGGTCTAGTCTACTTGGTGTTCTGTAGGCCTCTTGTATGTTTATGGACATCTCCTTCTTTAAGTTGGGAAAGTTTTCTTCTATAATTTTCTTGAAAATATTTTCTGGACCTTTGAGCCTGATGTCTTCTTTTTCTTCTACTCCTATTATTCTTAGATTTTGTCTGTTCATGGTGTCCTTGATTTCTTGGATGTTTTGTGTTTGGAACTTTTCTGATTTTATTTTTTCTTTGAGAGACGTGTCAATTTCCGCAAGTGTATCTTTGGCTCCTGAGATTCTTTCTTCCATCTCTTGTATTCTGTTGGTGATGCTTACCTTTGTAGTTCCCGATCTTTTCTCTATGTTCTCCAGCTCCTGGTTTTTCTCTATTTGTGTTTTCTTTATTGATTCTAATTCTGTTTTCATGTCTTGTACCATTTCTTTCATCTGTTTGAATGTGGAGTCCTGCTTTTCAATGAAAGCTTCTATTTTTTTTTGTCCATTTCCTCTCTATGTATCATTAATTTTGCCTCTACTTCTTTGGCTATAATTGCCTGTGTTTCTATGAGAGCTTTGTTTATTTCTTCTTTATTTGCCTTCTTTTGTGTGGACATTTCTTTGAGAGCTTTGTGCATTTCTTCTTTGTTTGCCACAATTTTCGTGGACATTTCTCTGAGAGCTCTATTTGTTTCCTCTTGGTTCTTCTCGATTTCTTTTGCTATTTCTCTGAGGGCTTTGTTCATTTCATCTCTATGGGCCTCTAATAGCTGGAGAAACATAGTTTTGAGGTCGTTTTCCTGTATATCTAGTGAATTGAAGTGTCCATTGGTTTGTGGGGCTGCTGGTGAGGTCATTATGTCCTGATTTTTGTTGGGAGTGTTCTTACATCTGCCTCTAGCCATCTGGTTATTTATAACCCTCACTGTTTGTTCCTCGAGTTTGTAGTTCAGGCTATGATCATCTCTTTCTGTTTTCTGGTCTGTTTTTTCAGGAAGATGAGAGAGGCTCACTGGTTTGGTAGTGTGTGTTGTGGTTTCAGTTTTGCCTAAGTAAGGAATGTGATGCTGGCGCTATTCGCATGCGCTTTTAGCAGGCACAGTGTGCATGCGCGGATTCTCTTGACTACTGCAATGGCCTGCAGGCCACTATTATGCAGTTCTGTCTGAGATCCAGGGATTGTTTGCCTGGATTACACTGGTGGACCCACAAGGCAGAGGCTTCAACGTTGGGGTCGCTATCCCAAGAATTCCTATGATGCCCACACTAGGGGTGTGGATGGCAGGGATCTCATCTGGTTGCTTCTGTGGAGAGGCCCTGGGTCTGGGGCAAACTCTCCCTAGAAGGCTCACTCACTCTCTTGCAGGACCAGTTGGAATGCACAGGGGTTCCCCTTGCTCTCTACTCTCTGATTTGGTCCTGCTGCAGAAAATGCACGGGTAGGCTAACAGTCAGCTCTGTGACACTGTGGCCGCAGGACTCGGTGTCCACCTTTCCTGTGTGCTGCCTCTGTGTCCTTTCCCTCTGCCAGGAAAGGTTATGTTGACTGGTCCCGGGGTAGTGCGGGAAAGAGTTAGGCTGAGTGTTCTCAATCCCAGATCCTGGGTCAAGATCTCTTTGCAAGAAGCAGCCTGGCGGTAGAACCTATGTTTGCTGATCCGGAGAGAGTACCAGGTAAGGTTGAGTGTCCTCAGATCCAGAGCTTGGGTTTCTCTGCCAGGGGTTGCTGGGTGAGCTGGAGAGGGGGTGCTGTGTCCTGTGCCAGGCTTCCTCTCTGTCCTTCCCCTCCACTAGGGCAAGCTTATGGCGCTAGGGCAAGCTTATGGCGGTGCTCTCAGGGGAGTGCCAGAAGGGGTTGGGACTTCTCAGTCCCGATCCTGAGCCGGGGTTTCTCTGCCAGGGGTCGGGGGGCTGCCGGTGTTAGGACTGGTGCTAGACCTTATTGCTCTTGACCCAGGAGAGTCTCAGGATGTGTTGAATGACCACAGTCCCAGATCCCGAGCTGAAGATTGTTTGCTAGGAGCAGCCAGAAGCACTGGGGTCCGGGTACTGTGAAGCTACTGTGCGCCTCTTTATCCTTCCACTCCACCAAGGCAGGGTTATGGCGGTGTTCTCATTCTCGGGGGAGTGCCCGAAAGGATTGGGTTTTCTCAGCGCCGATCTCGGGGTTTTTTTATTTTTTATTAATTACACTTTATTCATTTTGTATCTCCCCATAAGCCCCTCCCTCCTCCCTTCCCGATCACACCCTCCCTCCCCTTTCTGCATGCATGCCACTCCCCAAGTCCACTGATAGAGGAGGTTCTCCTCTCCTTTCTGATCTTAGTCTATCAGTTCTCATCAAAAGTGGCTGCATTGTCCTCTACTGTGGCCTGGTAAGGCTGCTCCCCCCTCAGGGGGAGGTGATCAAAGAACAGGCCAATCAGATTATGTCAGAGGCAGTCCCTCTTCCCATTACTATGTAACCCACTTGGACACTGAACTGCCATGGGCTACATCTGTGCAGGGGTTCTAGGTTATCTCCATGAATAGTCCTTGGTTAGAGTATGAGTCTCTGGGAAGTTTTCTGTGTTCAAATTTTCTTGTTCTGTTGCTCTCCTTGTGGAACCCTGTCCTCTCCACTCTTACTATTTCCCACTTCTTACATAAAATTCCATTCACTCTGCCCAACAGTTGGCCATCAGGCTCAGCATCTGCTTTGATAGTCTGCAGGGCAGAGGTTTTCAGAGGCCCTTTGTGGTAGGTTCCTTGTTTGTTTCCTGTTTTCTTCTTCTGGCTTTCAGAAGCCCTCTGTAGAAGGTTCCTAGGTTGTTTCCTGTTTTCTTCTTCTTCTGATGTCCATCCTCTTTGCCTTTCAGGATGGGGATTGACCATTTTAGTTAGGGTCCTCTCTCTTGCTTAGTTTCTTTAGATGCACAGATTTTAGTGGGTTTGTCCTATGTTATATGTCTATATGAGTGAGTATATACCGTGTGTGTCTTTTTGCTTCTGGGACAACTCACTCAGGATGATCCTTTCCAGGTCCCACCATTTACCTGCAAATTTCATGATTTCCTTATTTTTCATGGCTGAGTAATATTCCATTGTATAGATGTACCACAATTTCTGCATCCATTCTTCAGTTGAGGGGCATCTGGGTTGTTTCCAGCTTCTGGCTATTACAAATAAAGCTGCTACAAACATGGTTGAGCAAATGTCCTTTTTTTGTACTTGAGCCTCTTTTGGATATATGCCTAGGAGTGGTATGGCTGGATCTTGGGGGAGCGCTATTCCTAGTTGTCTGAGAAAGCGCCAGATTGATTTCCAGAGTGGTTGTACCAGTTTACATTCCCAGAAGCAGTGAAGAAGGGTTCCCCTTTCTCCACAACCTCTCCAGCATGTGTTGTCACTTGAGTTTTTGATCTTGGCCATTCTCATGGGTGTAAGGTGAAATCTCAGGGTTGTTTTGATTTGCATTTCCCTAATGGCTAATGAGGTTGAGCATTTCTTTAAGTGTTTCTCTGCCATTCGATATTCCTCTGTCTAGAATTCTCTGTTTAGCTCTGTTCCCCATTTTTTTAGTGGATTACTTGGTTTGCTGCTTTTCTGCTTCTTTAGTTCTTTTTATATACTGGATGTGAGTCCTCTGTCAGATAAAGGGTTGGTGAAGATTCTTTCCCAATCTGTAGGCAGTCACTTTGTTTTGATGATGGTGTCCTTTGCTTTACAGAAGCTTTTCAGTTTCATGAGGTCCCATTTATTGATTGTTGCTCTTAGAGCCTGTGCTGTTGATGTTCTTTTCAGGAAGTTTTCTCCTGTACCAATGAGTTCTAGGGTATTCCCCACTTTTTTTTCTAGCCGATTTAATGTGTCTGGTTTTATGTGGAGATCTGTGATACACTTGGACTTCAGTTTTGTGCAGGGTGATAATTATGGATCTATTTGCATTTTCTGCATGTAGACATCCAGTTGGACCAGCACCATTTGTTGAAGATGCTATCTTTTTTCCATTGTATGGTTTTGGCGTCTTTGTCAAAGATCAGGTGTCCATAAGTGTGTGGGTTTATTTCTGGGTCCTCTGTTCGGTTCCATTGATCCACCATTCTGTTTCTATGCCAGTACCATGCAGTTTTTAAAACTGTTGCTCTATAGTACAGCTTGAGATCAGGGATGGAGATACCTCCAGAAGATCTTTTATTGTAGATGATTGTTTTAGCAATTCTGGGTTTCTTGTTATTTCATATGAAGTTGAGAATTTTTCTTTCCAGGTCTGTAAAGAATTGTGTTGGTAATTTGATGGGAATTGCATTGAATCTGTAGATTGCTTTTGGTAAGATGGCCATTTTTACTATGTTAATCCTGCCAAGCCATGAGCATGGGAGATCTTTCCATCATCTGATATCTTCTTCTAATTCTTTCCTCAGAGACTTGAAATTTTTCTCATACAAGTCTTTGACTTCCTTGGTTAGGGTTACTCCGAAGTACCTTATGTCATTTGTGGCTATTGTGAAGGGTGTTGTTGCCCTAATTTCTTTCTTAGCCCTTTTGTCTTTTGTATACAGGAGGTCTACTAATTTTTTTGAGTTAATTTTGTATCCGGCCACTTTGCTGAAGGTGTTTATCAGCTGTAGGAGTTCCCTAGTAGAGTTTTTGGGGTCACTCACGTATACTATCATATCATCTGCAAATAGTGATAATTTGACTTCTTCCTTTCCAATTTGTATCCCCTTGATCTCCTTCAATTGTATTATTGCTCTAGCAAGGACTTCCAGAACTATGTTGAAGAGATATGGAGAGAGTGGGCAGTCTTGTCTTGTCCCTGATTTCAGTGGGATTGCTTTAAGCTTCTCTCCATTGAGTTTGATGTTGGCTATAGGCTTGCTGTATACCGCCTTTACTATGTTTAGATATGTGCCTTGTATCCCTAATCTCTCCAATACTTTAAATATGAATGGATGTTGAATTTTGTCAAATGCTTTTTCAGCATCTAGGGAGATTATCATGTGGTTTTTTTCTTTCAGTTTGTTAATATGGTAGATCACATTGATGGATTTCTGTATATTGAACCACCCCTGCATACCTGGGATGAAGCCTACTTGGTCATGGTGGATGATATCTTTGATGTGTTCTTGGATTCGGCTTGCAAGTATTTTGTTGAGTATTTTTGCATCAATGTTCATAAGGGAGATTGGCCTGAAATTCTCTTTCTTTGTTGAGTCTTTGTGAGGTTTAGGTACCAAGGTGACTGTGGCTTCATAGAATGAGTTTGGTAATGTTCCTTCTGTTTCTATTTTGTGGAATAGTTTGAAGAGAATTGGTGTTAGTTCTTCTTTGAAGGTCTGGTAGAATTCTGCGCTGAAGCCATCTTGTCCTGGGCTCTTTTTGGTTGGGAGAATTTTGATGACTGCTTCTATTTCTTTGGGGGATATAGGACTATTTAATTGATTTACCTGGTCCTGATTCAGCTTTGGTAAGTCAAATCGATCAAAACAATTGTCCATTTCATTTAGATTTTCAAAATTTGTGGCATATAGACTTTTGAAGTAAGTCCTAATGATTGTTTGGATTTCCTCAGTGTCTGTAGTTATGTCCCCCTTTTCATTTCAGATTTTTTTTTATTTGGGTGGTGTCTCTCTGCTTTTTAGTTAGCTTGGCTAAGGGTTTGTCTATCTTGTTGATTTTCTCA
>NW_026590490.1:10488-56637 GCF_907164565.1 Psammomys obesus
TGTTTCTAATTGATTGATTTCAGCCCTGAGTTTGATTATTTCCAGCCGTCTACTCCTTTTTGGTGTGTCTGCTTCTTTTTTTTCTAGGGTTTTTAAGTGAGCCATTAAGTTGCTTGAATGCGCTGTCTCGAATTTCTTCTTGAAGGCACTTAGTGCTATGAACTTTCCTCTTAGCACTGCCTTCATTGTGTCCCACAAGTTTGGGTATGTTGTGTCTACTTTAATTTCTTTATTTCCTCCCTGACCCAGCTGTCATTTAGTAGCAAGTTGTTCAGTTTCCATGTGTGTGTAGGCTTTTTGCTATTTCTGTTGTTGAGGTCCAGCTTTATTCCATGGTGATCAGACAGGATACAAGGGATTATTTCAATATTCTTGTATCTGTTGAGGCTTGCTTTGTGACCAACTATGTGGTCTATTTTGGAGAAGGTTCCATAAAGTGCTGAGAAGAAGGTAAATTCTTTTGTGTTTGGGAGTAAGGTTCTGTAAATGTCTGTTAGGTCCATTTGATTCATGACCTCTGTTAGAGACATTGTTTCTTTGTTTAATTTCTGTTTTGTTGACCTGTCCTTTGTTGAGAGTGGGGTGTTAAAGTCTCCCACTATTAATGTATGGGAATCTATATGTGGTTTAAATTTTATCAATGTTTCTTTCACAAATGTGGGTGCCCTTGTATTTGGGGAATAGATGTTCAGGATTGTGTTGTCTTCTTGGTGGAATTTTCCCTTGATGTGTATGAAGTGTCCTTCACCATCTCTTTTTATTAATTTTGGTTGCAAGTCTATTTTATCAGATATTAGAATGGCTACTCCTGCTTGCTTCTTGGGTCCATTTGCTTGGAAAGCCATCTTCCAAACCTTTACCCTCAGGTAATGTCTATCTTTGTGCCTTAGGTGTGTTTCTTGTATACAACAGATTGCTGGGTTTTGTTTATGCATCCATTCTGTTAGTCTGTGTCTTTTTATTGGAGAGTTGAGTCCATTGATGTTGAGAGAGATTAATGACCAGTGGCTGTTAGATCCTTTGATTTTGATGTTGGCTGTGGTCATAAGGTAGTGTGCTTGGTTGCTTTTTGTTTTACTGTAGTGAGGTTAAATATTTCCTGTGTTTTCTTGAATGTAGCTAGTTTTCTTGGGTTGTATTTTCCCTTCTAGTGTCTTCTGTAATACTGGATTTGTGTGTAGGTATTGTTGAAATTTGTTTTTGTCATTGAATATCTTGTTTTCTCCATCTATGAGGACTGAGAGTTTTGCTGGGTATAGTAGCCTGGGCTGACATCTGTGTTCTCTTAGGGTCTGCATGATATCCGTCCAGGCCCTTCTGGCTTTCATAGTCTCTGTTGAAAAGTCAGGTGTGATTCTAATGGGTTTGCCATTATATATTACTTGGCCTTTTTCCCTTGCAGCTTTTAGTATTTTTTCTTTGTTCTGTATACTTATGGTTTTGATTATTATGTGGCGGGAGGATTTTCTTTTCTGGTCTAATTTATTGGGTGTTCTGTAGGCCTCTTGTATTCTTATTGGCCTCTCCTTTAAGTTTGGGAAATCTTCTTCAATGATTTTGTTGAAAATATTTTCTGGGCCTTGGAGCAGGGAATCTTCTTTTTCCTCTATTCCTATTATTCTTAGGTTTTGTCTTTTCATATTGTCTTGGATTTCTTGGATGATCTGTGTCAGGAATTTTTTGGATTTATCATTTTCTTTGACGGATACATCAATTTCTTCCATTGTATCTTCTACACCTGAGATTCTGTCTTTCATCTCTTGTAGTCTGTTGGTTATGCTTACCTCTCTAGTTCCTGTTTTCTTCCCTAAATTCTTCCTCTCCATTATTTCCTGCATTTGTGTTTTCTTTAATTTTTCCAATTCTATCTTCAGATCTTGAATTGTTTTGTTTATTTCCTTCACCTGTTTGATTGTATTTTCCTGTTTTTCTTTTAGTTCCTTCAACTCTGTTTGTTTCATTTCTTTCAGTGATTTAATTATTTCTTCTCTGAAGGCCACAAACTGTTTGGCTGCATCTTCCCATATTTCTTCACATATGGCCATAATCTGCTTGTCTTTAACTCCCTCCATTTCTTTATGAATAGCCATGTCTGTTTGATTTTATCTTCCTCTAATTCTTTACATATTTTATTTGTTTCCTCTATTATCCTCTTCATCAACATAGATGTAAGGTCATCTTCTTGATTTTCTATTATGCTGGGGTGTCCAGGGCTGCTCGCCCCTGGATGGCTGGATTCTGGAGATGCCATATTGCTCTGTCTTTTGTTGGTTGAGCTTTTACGCTGACCTCTACCCATTGGGCTGTTTTAGGTGTCAGCTTAGTTTCTGGTGCTTCTTGGAGTCCTGAGGTAGGGAGAATCCCCTTGGCCGGAAGATGATTTTTCCTGAAGAAGGCCTCCTCTGCTTTTTGGGTACGGTCACTGTATGGCCAGTGTTTCTTAGGAATTGCCACGGCTCACCTCAGGCGTATAGACCTGAGTAGTAGCTGTGGTCTTTCTTAGTCAGGGGGGCTGTCCTCTCACCTGTAGAAGTCTCAAGACAGCTGCCTCGCTGCTGGGTTTCTCGTTCTGAATTTAGTGAGCTGCTGCTGTTGTTACAGTTTTCCAGGTACAGCCTCCTTGAAGAATCTGCTGATTCCCTAGCTGTGGGGTTTTCTCCCAACAGGGAAACTCAGTCTGGTACCCTGGGGCACACAGTTCTGTCTGGGAAAGTGAGAGGAGCACCCAGCAAGTCTCTGGGTCAGAGGCTGAGTGCTCCGCTCTGGGCCAGGAGATTGTGTGCCCAAGTTTGAGATGGCGCCTGGGGGCACTGCTCTGGGCCAGAGGCTGTGCACCCTGGCCTGGGATGGTGGCTGGGGGTGCTGCTCTGGTCTGCAGGCTGTGCACTCCTCTCTAGGCTGGCAACTGAGGGCTCCTCTCTGGTCTGGAGGCTGGGTGCCTCACTCTGGGCCAGAAGCTGTGAGTCCCTATCTGGAATGGCGGCTGTGGGAGCCACTCTGATTGGGAGGCTCTGCATTCTGATCTGGGCTGGTAGTGTGTGTCCCCCTCTGGGCCAGAGGCTGCACACGCCTTTCTGGGCTGGCAACAAAGGGTTCTGCTCTAGGTCGGAGGCTTGGCGCCTCACTCTGGGCTAGAGGCTGTGCCCCCCGATCTGAGTTGGTGGCTGGGGTGGCCAATCTGGGCGCAAGGTTGTGCACACCCATCTGGGCTGGCAGCTGTGTGACCAGCTTTGGGCCAGAGGCTGTGCACTCCTCTCTGGGCCAGTAATTGAGGTCTCTGCTCTGGTCTGGAGGCTGAGCACCTCACTCTGGGCCAGAGGCTGTGTGTCCCGGTCCTGGCTGGGGACGCCGCAGGAGGCTGTGTGCGCTGATCTCAGGCGGCGGGTGCGCTGGCCGGTCCCCAGGACCTTTACCAGGTATTGACTGGGTGACCTGAGGTCGGTCCCAATTAATTTCCACATCATAGGCTTTCCTCTCACCTGGCAATTACAAACGCTGCTGTTTTAGGTCCCTGAGTTCAGTCTCCTGATCGCTGTGCCAACACTGCTGTTGTGCTCCTCAGACACAGTGTCCTCCCGGCACCGCCATCTTCTTTTTTCCCCGGTTTTTGGTTTTTCGAGACTGGGTTTCTTTGTATAGTCTTAGCTGCCTGGAACTCATTTTGTAGACCAGGCTGGCCTTGAACTCAATAAAGGAAAACATTTAATTGGTGCTGTCCTACAGTCCAGATGTTTAGTCTATTATCGTCATCATGGTGGGGAACATGGTAGCACGCAGGTAGACATGGGGCTAAAGAGGTATCTGAGAGTTCTACATCTTGATTGGCAGACAGCAGGAAGAGAGACTGAAAGCCACTGGACCTGGCTTGAGCATTTGAAACTTTAAAGCCCACCCCCAGTGACACACTTTCTCCAAAAAGGTCATACCTACTCTAACAAACTCCTTTCAAAAATGTCATCCCTTACAAGCTTATGGGGGCCATTTTCATTCAAGTCACCACAATGGCCAATTTTTGTACTGCTGAGGCTGAACCCCAGGGAGTCAAGCATGCCAGACAAACACACTACCAATCTAGTCTCCAGCCCATTTTCCTTTTTCTGTTTCAAAACATGTTATTCTATGTAACCCAGGTTGGCCTCAAAACTCTCTATCCTCCTCCCTCAGGTTCCTGAGGATTACTGATAGGAAGAACATGCCCAGCACCAAATAATCTAAGCTTACTTCATGGTGTCATGCTGAAGCATTGTGTTGAAGTATTCAAGAATTGTGAAATCACCACAACTCAGTTTTATGTTATAATGGTATTCTGTGATGTCACAATTCATCATTGTAATGGTATAATTCAAAATTGTGTGGTCAGATGAAAGGGGAGGAGGTCCTCCCCTATCAGTGGACTTGGAAAGGGGCAGGGAGGAGACCAGGGAGGGAGTGTGGGGTTGGGGAGGGAATGAGGGAGCGGGATACAGCTGGGACACAGAGTTAACAAAATGTAACTAAAAAGAAAAATAAAATAAAAATTAAAAAAAAAAACCAAAATTGTGTTGCCATAATTACATGGTGATGAGATAATAGGGCATTGTGTTGGCTCAGTGGAACACTGAAATGTCAAAATTCAGCATTGTAATAGCAAAATGGAGCACTATTTCGGTCCAGTTGAGAATTTAATATAAAAATTCAGGTCTGTGATGTTACAATGGGGCATTGGGATGTCACAGCTCTGTATTGTGAGGGCACAGTGGAGTATTTGGTAGCACAGTGATGAACCACAGTGGCATACTGTGGAGCACCGTACTATCATAATAGACATTCCAGTGTCTGTGATACTGTGCTATTACAAGACCTCTGTGTTGTCACAATGCCCCATGACAGCACAATGGAGCCTTATCTCAGTTTACCTTTGTGACATAGAATGAGTCATCATGTGATGTCACATTTTAGTGTTGTAATGGCATAATGATACAATGTGATTGCCCAGACCAAGGATAATTATATGGCCTTTGGTGGTAACTCGGCTGGGGACATCAACAGGGCTCCCAGCTGCTTTAGGACTATGGACATCCACATGAACCTCTGGTTTCAACACAAACCAGGGCAGTGAACCATGGATATAAAAGTGGCCTCCAGAGGCAGCACAGACCATAAATGTATTTTGGGGAGGTTCAATCTAGAAAATGAACCATTCTTCATCTTGGATATTCTCAGAACCAGGGCAATCATGTGGCTGGGCAATGTGTTTGGAGGCTGAGTCAGAGTACAAACTCCAGGCTGCTGCAGACCTGGGCCTCATTTGGCAATCCCAAGTCTACCACAGCCCTCTCTAACACACCTACTACTGCTTTCATGTCTAGTTCTGTCTCTCCCCACTGCTTACTCACTGCTCTGTTCCTCCATCTTTTCCACCTCTTCATCTCATTTTTGTTCATCATAATGGCATAAGAAACTGCAATTTGTTTTAAAGACCAACTGTATGTTACTAGGTGTAGAAACTCACAAGCACTGAAGAGATTTTTGGAGGAAAACACATATTTATTCACACTAGTGAGGAAACTATCAGAAATTTGTCTGGCCTGCCCTCTCCTGGTCTTGGATATGTATTCAGGTACCCTTGCTCTTTTTACTCAACATGCATGACACTATAGGCTTAAATTCCTTTTTGACCCCATCAGCAGTTTAGTTGTCTGTGAGGTAGTTGTGCACAAGAAACACAAAAGAATGTGTCAGGCTTCAACCTCAGGCAACTGAAAGTGAGAAGGCAGTCCAAGTGTTAATATAAATTTGCACATGCATTCAAGTGCTGATATGGAGTCAGCCTTAGTGTGAAAATTCAGTTTCAAGGCCCACAGCATGGTGGCCCAAAGACAGGCCTGCATGTACACACTGACCAACTCAGCTGCCATCAGGCCTAGATCCAACACTTCAAGTAAGTCCAGCACAGCATCTACTCCATGTACACTGCTGGAGCACTGGAGTGAGTGAAGGGGCTGGTCCTACAGATCAGATGTCATTGCTGAATGAGTCTTAGGCCCATGGGCAGGCTCACAGCATGGAGCCACTGTGGCTGCAGTCCCAGTTGCTTGCCCTGCTGGAAGACTGGAAAGCACTGGGCAATGGTGCTGCCTCCAGCCTACAAGCACAAAGGTCCAGCCCAGGGAGGCTGAAGGTAGCACACACAGAGGGTGGGGAGATGTTCGGCATCTGAAGCTCACACTGAATTTGCCCCCCAGGAGCTCTGCTTAGCCACACATCACTCTGATTCTGAGCAACAACTGGATATTTGAGATGACTCTGAGAGATGCTCTAGTATTTATGGTTTGTTAGAGACCAGAAACCTGGAACCAGACCAACAACTCGTTTCATTGAATATTTGCATATAAAGCTGTTTGGGGAAAATATGCTTCCTTTTTTTTCTTAGGTATATTCCTGGGTTAGGCAAAAACCTAAAAATAAATGTTAAGAGTTTAATAATTTGCATATTTCTCAATCACATGCATATGCTCAGCTCTATGTTTATCCTGAAACTTCACTGGCAAACTGCCATATTGTTCACATGTTAGCAGGGTAAAGAATTTGCTGTAAGCCAGATGTAATGGTTTTGGGAGGCTGAGGCAGGAGGATCAACAGTTCATGGCCAGCCTGGATTACACATCAAATCCTGTCTCAAAAATGGCAGGACACAATGCTTCTATGACTGTTAAAGATTGAGTTTGCCTGGGCTGGAGAGATGGCTCAGCTGTTCAAGGCTAGGCTCACAACCATAAATTTAAGATTGAGTTTTCCAAAGGGTTACTCAGCAGGAAGAGTAGCAAAAAAACTTATCAGACATATAGTTTCTGAGGAAAGTATAATAAGTCTGGAAGTAGGTGCTATCTCTTAACAACTAATTCCTGGTTTGGAAAAAAAAATGGTAACAGGTTCTTTAAAAAGTATAAAACACTCTGAAGATTCTGAAAACAAAAGAAGTAAGATCTTTGCCAACCTTAGCTACACCCTATGACCTTCATTATTATTTATAGTGAAGCACACCTAGCATTCTTGTGGTAGTTTGAATGAAAATGACCCCCACAGGCTCAGAGAGAGTGGCATTATTTAAAAGGATTAGGGTATGTGATCTTCTTGGAGTGCGTGTGGCCTTGTTGGAGAAAGTGGTCATTGGTGTCACTGGTGGTAGCTTTGAGGTTTCAGAAGCTCAAGCCAGGCACAGTGATTCTTTCTCTTCCTGCTGCCTGCCAATCAAGATGTAGAACTCTCAGATACCTCTTTAGCCCCATGTCTGCCTGTGGGAAAGCATGGGAAGCTACCATGCTTCCCACCATGATGACAATAATAGACTAAGCATCTGGACTGTAGGACAGCACCAATTAAATGTTTTCCTTTATTGAGTTCAAGGCCAGCCTGGTCTACAAAATGAGTTCCAGGCAGCTAGGGCTATACAGAGAAACCCAGTCTCAAAAACCAAAACCAACAAACACAAAAAAGTTTTCCTTTGTAAGAGTTTTCATGGACATGGTGTCTCTTCACAGCAACAGAAACCCTAAGACAGTCATGGGTGGTGCAAGGTCATCCTACCTATACAGTGAGTTAATTCTAGTCTAGTATACAAATATAGACATATACAAAATACAGGATAATAGTATGAAGTACTTTGAACCCTTGAGCTAACATTTAAGCACTCATGCTTTTGCATGATAGAAAGTATGTGATAAGTTGTAGTGTTTTATATCAATTAATGTTTGTGTCAGATAGTGTTGTCACTTATGGACTGCTTATTCTTATTCTCTCTCTCTTTCTCTCTCTTGCTGTGTGGGAGGAGTGGAGAGAGGGAGAGGAGAGGAGAGGAGAGGAGAGGAGAGGAGAGGAGAGGAGAGGAGAGAGGACAACTTTCAGAACCTTTTAGGATGGTTCACTCCTTCTGAAGTCATAGTTTCCCTTGTTTCTGCTGTATGTTATACTACCAACTAGCTGAGTATTCCACGATACCTGGCCCACAACCTCAAGTGAGTATCCTTTCCCTGCCTCCCACTCCATTGTATGAGTGTTGGGAATACAGAGGCAAGCCATTGCATACAGCTTTCAATGAAGCTTTGGGAGACAGTGGGGCAAGGGTGGTGAACTCAGATCTTTAGACTTGAAAGCTGAGCACTTTCTTTCAAGCACTCAATATTCTTTTCTGAGACAGGCTTTCTTGATGAGCTGAAGCTCAGCATTTTAGCTAGAATCACTGGCCTGTGACTCCCAAAAAACTGCTTGTCTTGGCTCTCATGGTTTTCAGCCATGAGCTGTCACACCTTGTTTTTTATGTGGGTGTTATTGGTCATGTTTGTGAGGCAAGTACTTTACTCACTGTCTTAGTTAGTGTTTTATTGCTATGAAGAGACACCATGACCACAGCAATTCTTATTAAAAAATAAAAACAGTTAATTAAGGATGGCTTACAGTTTCATAAGTTTAGTCCATTATCATCATGGCATGAAGCATGGTGGCAAACAGGCAGACATGGTGATAGAACCAAGAGTTCTAAATCTTGCTCAACAGACAGCAGGAGACTGAGTTCCACACTGGCCATGGCTTGAGTGTATGAGACCTCAAAGCTTGCCTCCACAGTGACACACTTCCTCCAACTAGGATATACCTACTCCACTTCTTAATAGTGCCACTCCCTTTGGCCAAGCATTCAAACACATGAATCTGCGGGGGATCATTCCAATTCAAACCACTACATCCACTGAACCGTCTGTCCAGTCTCTGTTCAGCTGACTTAAAGGAAGCATCTCTAAGCATCTCTATTTTCATCCAAAAGTTAGGGGAACTGAGGCTCAAGAGTGTGGATAACTTGTCTGCAACACAGTGACTGGCTCTCCAGTTAAATTGATTCAAACTCTTGCTTCCTTTTAACGGGATGCTCATGACTGCAACATTATTTCTGGCAATGGAAAGTAAAAGCACAAAAGCCTTGTGTGGGGACCAAAATGGGGTACTGTGGCAACTACCCCAAAAGGAGGCCAAGATTTTCTATTTAGTTTCTGTGTTGGCTAGTTTTATGTCAACTTGACAGGCATAAAACTACAGTCTACGTAAAAGGAGAGAACCGCCATTAGACAAGCATGCAGGGGCTTACCTTATTTAATGATTGATGTGGGAGGGCCCAGCCATTGTGAGTAGTTCCACTCCTGGGCTGGTGGCCCTGGGTTCTATAGGAAAACAGGCTGAGGATGCCAGTAAATAGCACTCATCCATCTCCTCTGCATCAGCTGCTGCCTCCAGGCTCCTGAAATGCCTACCTTCTATGATGAAATGTGATATGGAATTGTAAGCAAAGTAAATCCTTTTCTCCCCAAGTTGCTTTTGGTCCTGGCGTTTCCTTACAGTAAAAGCAATACTGAAAAAAATAAAGGTTCTCAATACCACAGCAATGTACCACTAGATGGCAATAGAGCCTAAGAAAAGTAATCTACAGTCACCTGTTTTTACAGATTAACAGTACAAAATATTCTGATGTTAAATTTCTTTTACAGAGATTCTCTTGTATCCCAAGAAAACTCAAACTTGATGTATAGCTGAGGATAACCTTCAATTTCTGATCTTTCTCCTTATACTTTCTGAGTGCTGGGATAGCTGATGTGTACCTCCATGTTGTTTTTGCAATGTTGGCTTTGCGCATGGCAGGCAAGCACTCTACAAACTGATCCAGGTTCCCAGGACCCCAATCTCTAGATAAAACTAAAATGTCCTTTGTGAAACATTGTCTTGCTACCACAATCACTCTAATCACAGTCATTATTTTTGTTTTTTTTGAAGATATATTTTTGTACGAGTGTGGGTGGGTGGGTGGGTAGGTGCCAGAAAATGTTTTTGGATCCCCTAGAGCTGGAGTTACAGACAGTTGTGAGATACTGGCATAGGCACTGAGATCTAAGTCCTCTGAAAACATAGCAAGTGCTTTTAACATCTGTGCCTAAACACAGTCTTGAAGCCACAATGTACAGAGTATATTGTTATTTATGACACCTTGGTCATAAATACAATGCACAATGTACACACTGTACTTAGAATTGTGTCATTTTTCTGCTTCACTTAGTAACCTCAACATTTTGAATTTTGCTTGCTTTCTTTCCTTTGTTTTTTTTTTGTTTCTTTTTTTTTGTTTTTGTTTTTTTTTTTTTTTTTTTGTTTTGTTTTGTTTTGTTTTTCTGGGACTGCATTTTAACTCTCCACGCTCCTGCCTCAGGTTCCGGGGTACTAGAATTACAGGCATGTGACACTACACCCAGCTGCAATTATTTTTAAAGTTATATATACATGTTGCATTTCAGCCTTTCCCCTCTTGAAAGCAAATTTTTAACTCCATTTGGAAACTAAGAGTTTATCTTATATCAGGAATTAGTGCACCATTGATTAAACTGAAGTACAGTTAAGACTATGAATGTAGTTCAACTGGTAGAGTACTTTCCTAGCATGCATGAAGGCATGGTACTCCCTAGTACTGCCTGTAATGTATTATACTATATGTCTGTATTGCCAGCAGCAGCAGGAATTCAAGGTTATCCTTGCTACATAGTGAGCTTAAGTCCAGCTTGCAATACATGAGACTCTCTCAGCACTCAAGCAAAATCAGTTGGATCTCTTTAAGTTTGAGGCTAGCCTGGTCTACATGGAGAATTCTAAAGCAGCCAGATCTACATAGTGATATCTGCTCATAAAAGGTTGGTGGGTTGGGGTAGATGATTTATTGGTTTGAAACATTTATGGCTTGCAGAGATTATAAATTCAATTCCCAACACCCACCTGCTGACTCACATTCCAGTTCCCAGGAACCTGGTATCCTCTTCTTATTTCTGAGGGCACTAGAAGCCATGGATTCATAAACATACATAAATGCTAGCAAAACATTCACACAGATAAAATAAATAAAACCACTTTTTTAAAGGCTTTGCATGCCTATATGTAAATGTCTCTAGTTTTACAATTACATTGCCCAGCAGGTATCTGATGCCCACACTGCTTCTACTATGCTAATAGAAAAACAGGAGTCTGTGTCATCAGAGGCCAGACGGTATCAATTTTAGAACCTCACTGGCTATAAATAAAGCTATCAGCTCTCTCATATCTAGAAAAGAAAAACTCAAGACAGTTGATACTTGCCAAAAGTGGTTTCTGTTCAAATGTTTGGATCTTAACCTTGCTATCCTCCAGCCATTTAATTCAGTTTCTTCTGTGGTCTGGGAATCTAAATGGGCATGCCAGCTGGAGTTGATATTGATGTGGGCAACCAGAATCAAAGAGAAACTCCTGTCCATCAGCCAGCAAAAGACTGTAATGTAGCAATGTTATAAGGTGATCATTGGCAATTTTTTTCTCTTCTGAAGGAACATGACATTTTCCTTCTATTTTTGCTTTACTATTTTAGTAAACAATAAGTAATATGAATGGTTTTCTGTTTGTTTGTTTGTTTGGTTGGTTGGTTGGTTGGTTGCTTGCTTGCTTGCTTGGTTTTGAGACAAGGTTGTACCCCAGGCTTGCTTAGAACTTGAGGCATAGCTTAGGCTGACCTTGAACTCCTGATCTTCCTGCCTTCACCTCTGAAGTATTGGGATTACAGACGTGCACCACTATGCCCTTGGTTGTTTCATTTTTGTTTTTGTGTTCTGTATTGAGACAGGCTCTCCCTATGTAATCCTGGATGATTTGGAACTCACTACCATAAGAAGAAAAAGATAGGCAGTTGTGATAGAACAACTTGCAAAATAAATTGTATATGCTTGTAGCAGGAGCCCATGGCTTGAGTTTGATCCCAGAACACACAGTAGAGAGAACCAATTCTCAAAAGTCACCTGACCTCTGTTTACACATACACAAACACACACACACACACACACACACTCACACACACACACAGTAATAAAATCGTTCTTTTACTAATATTTTGTACGAATTTTTGCCTGCATGCATAAAATGTACCATATGTGTGTTGTGCTGAAGAGGCCAGAATAGGATATTAGATCCCCAGGAATTGGGGTTACTTCCAGATATGCTACCTTGTAAGTACAGGAACCCAGGTCCTCTGTAAGATGATCAAGTTCTCTTAACCGCTGAGCTAACTCTTTAGTCCTAAAACAGATTTGTTACTAAAGGAGTAAAAAGAAATAAAAACATATAAGAACATTGTAATGAAAAGGAAAACAAGAAATGGGTGTGGTGGCTGGAAATTTCACTCTTTTGGTGGCACATTCCTTCCATGTGGATGAAGAAACACTATATAAATCAGATGTGGTAGCAGCATTAAATAATCAAAAAGGAGTCAAATGAACTGAACATGGCTCATATCTGAATAGTTCTCCTGGTCAGATATAACACTCACTGTAGAAAAAAGCCTACCTCACCTTCCTTATATCTTCCTTCTGTTTTGTTTGCTTTGTTTTTGAGGCAGGGCCTCACTGTGTAAGCCCTGGCTGGCTAGAAACTCACTGTGTAAACTAAATTTTCCTGGAATTCGCAGAGATCCTACTGCCTCTTCTTCCCAAGTGCTGAGGTTAGAGATGTTTGTTACCATGCTGTTTTTTATTTATTTGTGAAAGCTGGCCTCCAACTATGTAGATGAAGATATCCTTGAACTTTCGGTTATCTTGCCTCAGCCTCCTATGTGCTGACATTACAGGTGACCTAGGAAAACAAACAAATGGCACACCCTCCAAAACACTAACATTCCTACTAGGACACTGGGAATAGGACCAGTGTCCTATTTTACAGCTTCTCTATACACTTGGAATACCATCCTGAGCTACAGGGCTCTTTTACATCACAGAAAGCCAGAGAATAAAGTCAACTCCAAGGAAATCAGAACCAAGAAATGGAAAGAGCTGGTACCTTTGAACGTCTTGATCCAGCCATATCTGATACCTTCACATTTTTGGTTAAGTTATATCAACAATGGCCATTCATCTCCTTGAAACTAGTTTCATGTTCATTTCTGTCACAGACAGCTAAAAGTATTCTATTAGAAGTCACACATTTTTGGGAGGGGGAATAAGTATATGTATGTGCATGCATAAGGTTTATGCCAGGGATCTTCCCAAACCACTCTTCACCTTGATGTGTGTGGTGTGTGGTGATCAGTGTGGTGGTGTACGATGCTGTGTACTGTGATGTGTGTGTGTATGTGTAGATATATGCGGCTGAGTACACAGTATGCGCACTTGAAGAAGGGAGTCCTCTATCTCGCTCCACCTTACTCTCTTGAGACAGTGTCCCTTATTGAACTTGGAGGTCAGGTTTTCCAGCGAGGCTGGCAACCAGCAAACTCCATGAACCCTCCTGTCTATGTTATAGCCATTCTCAGGCTTTTGCATGGTTGAACACTTGAACTCAGGTCCTCATTGCTAGCATGACAAGCACTAAATTCCCTGAGAGATATCTCCTTAGCTCCATGTCACATATTTTTCAATGAGTAGATCTGCAACAATTGTTGGATTAAGAAAGGAAAGTCTTATGCTAACACAGAGTATTGAATATTTACTTATATAGATGAGCACAAGATCAATGGTTCACAATACAGAGGCTCCAGGGGGCCCTCAGAGTTTCTGAAAATTATCCCAGCCAACTCAAGAAATGGAAATCTCAATCTCACTCTGAGTCTTCTTGCTAGTAGGCATTACAACCTTTAAACAGAGCTTCCAAAAAAAAAAAAAAGAAAGAAAGAAAGAAAGAAAGAAAGAAAGAAAGAAAAAGAAAAGAGCAAGCACTTTTTGAAGTCTGTTGAGGGATGTTTGATACCTGTTTTGTTGGTAAAATACACGAATGCCCAACATGCTTCAGCTTCCTTAGTGCAATGTGTGTGTGTGTGTGAGGGGGGGGTTGCTTCTTCTTGCACTGTAGCCACGTATTGCATAATTCAGTCTTTCTTGGTCTGCTAAAACCTTCCACATAGCTGCCTGGTTTGTTGTTGTTGTTGTTGTTGTTGTTGTTGTTGTTGTGTGTGCCTCTAAGGAGCATGTAGGTATACATCAGTGAAGAATTCTAATGAAGTACCAGGGACACTTGGGTGCATTGGGTATAGGGTTTCACTTAATAGCTCCACCCACATGAGATATGTGCCAGGAAGGGAAGGCTTTCTTTGGTGTTAAAATCAGATATTTATTTGACCACATCTTTTAAGAAGACACCATGACCCCAGGAATAAAAATTTTCTTCATTTTCTCTTCCAAAACCCAGTGTTTTCAGATGGGCAAGGTGGTGCATACTTGTAATACCAGCAGTCAAGAGACTGAAGCAAGAGAATTGCTGCAAATCTGATGCCTGCCTGGGATCCATATCAAGACACTACCTCTAAAACATAAGCAAGCTTGAGAAGATGGCTCAGCCAGTGAAATATTTGGCATTCAAGCATGAAGATCAGAGCTCTCATTCTGCTTTCCAGAATCCATGTAAATGATGAATAGGTATGATAGCACACCTGTAATCTCAACAACAGGACACAGAGACAGGAGATCTCAGGGTGCAAACTGGCTACCTATAAACTATCCAGACAGCTGAGCTCTGAGATCAAGTGAGAGATCCTTCCTCAAAATAAAAGGTGGAGAGTGACCAAAGAAGATAATTAATGCCAATTTTTGGCCTCCATATGAACACATACACATACATAACACACCTGCACATATACTTGTGCTCCATATATACACGTCACGTTCCCATGCAAAATTAAATAAGTTATAGTTATAGAGGATATAGTTAAGTTGGCAAAGTGCTTGTCTAGTGTGCATTAGGCTCTGGGTTCAATCTTCAGCACTATATAAACTGGGTGTGGCACATAGGGAAGATGGATCAGAAATTTAAGGCTATGCTTGATTCCTATGTTAGTCAGGGTTCTCTGGAGGAACAGAAGCAATGAAATGAATTTGTATCAAAAAATAGGGTTGCTATGTTGGTTTACATGATACAGATTGGGTTGGTTGTCTAACAGTGGGTCTCCTCACACTGAGAGAGCTGAGAATCCAATAGCTGCTTGGTCAACAAAACTTGGTGTTTCAGCAGCCTCAGTCTGGCACTAGAGGCCTGATTCAATATATTTTGGAAGGCTGGGTTTTGAAAGCAACAAAAGAAACCATCTGTGACAACAACCTCTATAGCACTAACACTGCAGATGAACTCACCAGCTGTGTGAAAGCAAGCAGGCCAACAGCAGATAATTGTCATTAGGACCTTCTTTAACCTGGACTGACACCAGATGATGTCACCCATGTTTTTATTTGTTTGTTTGTTGTTTCTTTGTTTTAAGGTATATAAATTTATTATTGGTGACACAAAACATTTTCCCTACAAGAAGTGTGAGGGCTGGGATCAGGCTGTAAAATGATTAAATAAATAAAAGGATGAATGAAAAAAAATTTTAAAAAGAAAAGAAATGTGAGAGAAGCCACCACATAAACAGGATCAATCTCTCTGTGATTTCAATTCACTTAAAGATTAAAGTAGGGGAAAAAAAAACACCTTGTTCTGTTAGTTTTTGTCAACTTGACACATTGACATATCTAGAAAGAGGTGGATCTTAAGTAAAAAATCACCTACATCAGATCGGCCTGTAGGTAAATCTGTGGGGCATTTTCTGTTCTTGCTGTCTCCCTCTCTCTATCTCTTTCTCTTTGTGTGCCCCATCTCTCTCTCTCTCTCTCCCCCCTCCATCTCTCTCTGCCTTTTTGAAAACAGATTCTTTTCCTGGGAAGGGTGAGAGGACAGAAGGCCTGTAGAGAAAGGAGAAATTGAGGGCGGGGCATCTCTGTGACAAGCTGGAGACCTAAGTCAGGGTAGGCTCCTGGGAGGATATGAGGGGGACTCAAGCAGAGACTACTAGTAGCAGAGGCCACAGAGACTGAAGAGGACACCTTCTAACTAAACTAGTCTCCTAGAGTTCTGGATGTAACAGTGTGCAGCATCATGCCTAGCCCTCACTGGCTTCTCCTTTTTCTTTCTTAGTAAAATGTCTTTTATTTCTGTCTCTAGCCCTGGTGTAGTTCCTTACCCTGAGTTACAATAAATGCTAGTAGGTGCCACTTAGACTCTGATCTGTGTCAATCCTACCATCTTCTCACACTTAAATGATGAAATAATAATATTTTCAATTTAAATACAGAACAAAATTATAAATTTCCTCCCTTAGCATTATGAACATACTTACTGCTTTTTTCTTTTCTTTATTTATTTTTTATAATTAGTTACAGTTTATTAACTTTGTATCCCAGCTCCCTCATTCCCTCCCAATCCCGCCCTCCCTCTCTCATCTCCTCCCTGCCCCTTTCAAAGTCCATTGATTGGGGAGGACCTCCTCCTCTTTCATCTGACCCTGTTTTATCAGGTATCTTCAGGACTGGCTGCAAAGTCCTCCTCTATGGCCTAGCAGGACTGCTCCTCCCTTGAGGGGTGGGGAGGTCAAAGAACCTGCCATTGAGTTCCTGTCAGAAATAGTCCCTGTTCCCTTTACTAGGGCCAACCAATGGGTTACTGAGCTACCACAGGCTACATCTGAGCAGAGGTTCTAGGTTATATCCATACATGGTCCCTGGTGGAGTATCAGTCTCAGAAAAGACCCCTGTGCCCAGATATAGTTGGTCCTTGTGGAGCTCTTATCCCCCTTCTTTCATATGATTCCCTGCGCTCTGCCGCAGGTTTGGTTATGAGTCTTAGTATCTGCTTTGATACACTGCTAGGTAGAGTCTTTCAGAGGCCCTCTGCAGTAGGCTCCTGTCCTGTTACTTGTTTTCTCCTACATCCAATGCACATCCCATTTGTCTTTCTAAGTGAAGATTGATCATCTTACCCTGGGTCCTTTTTCTTGTTTATCTTCTTTAGGTGTATAGATTTCATTATGTTTATCATATCTTATAGGTCTATATAAGTGAGTATATACCATGTGTGTCTTTCTCCTTCTGGGATATTTCACTCAGAACGATCTTTTCTAGATCCTACCATTTGCCTGTAAATTTCATGATTTCCTCATTTTTGACTGCTGACTGGTATTCCATTGTGTAAAAATGCCACAATTTCTGTATCCATTCCTCCATTGATGGACATCTGGATTGTTTCCAGGTTCGGGCTATTACAAATAAAGCTGCTACAAACATTGTTGAGCAAATGTCTTTGTTGTGTACTTGAGCATCTTTTGGATATATGCCTAGGAGTGGTATAGCTGGGTCTTGAGCAAGCACTATTCCTAATTGTCTGAGAAAGTGCCAGATTTATTTCCAAAGTGGTTGTACCAGTTTACATTCCCACCAGCAATGGAGGAGGGTTCCCCTTTCTCCACAACCTCTCCAGCATGTGTTGTCAATTGAGTTTTTTATTTTAGCCATTTTGATGGGTGTAAGGTGAAATCTCAGGGTCATTTTGATTTGTATATCCCTGATGGCTAAGGATGTTGAGCATCTCTTTAAGTGTTTCTCTGCCATTCTATATTCCTCTACAGAGAATTCTCTATTTAGCTCTGTACCCCATTTTTAATTGAATTATTGCTTTTTAACTTCTTTAGTTCTTTATATATTGTGGATATCAGCTCTCTGTCAGATATAGAGTTGGTGAAGATCCTTTCCCAGTCTGTAGGCTGTCGTTTTAATCTGACGACATCTCCTGCACTCATGGATTGGTAGGATTAACATTGTGAAAATGGCCATCCTGCCAAAAGCAATCTACAGATTCAATGCAATTCCCATCAAAATACCAACTCAATTCTTTACAGACCTTGAAAAAAAGATTCTCAGCTTCATATGGAGAAACAAAAAACCCAGAATCTCCAAAACAATCCTGTACAACAACAGATCATCTGGAGGTATCTCCAGCCCTGATCTCAAGCTGTACTACAGAGCAATAGTAATAAAAACTGCATGGTATTGGCATAGAAACAGAAAGGTGGATCAATGGAACCGCATAGAAGACCCAGAAATAAACCCACACACCTATGAATACTTGATTTTTGACAAAGAAGCCAAAACCATTCAATGGAAAAAAGACAGCATCTTCAACAAATGGTGCTGGTCCAACTGGATGTCTACATGTAGAAAAATGAAAATAGATCCATATTTATCACCCTGCACAAAACTAAAGTCCAAGTGGACCAAAGACCTCAACATAAAACCAGATACTCTAAATCGGTTAGAAGAAAAAGTGGGGAAGAGCCTAGAACTCATTGGCACAGGAGACAACTTCCTGAACAGAACACCAACAGCACAGGCTCTAAGAGCACCAATCAATAAATGGGACCTCATGAAACTGAAAAGCTTCTGTAAAGCTTTTTTTTCTTTTATAAAACGGAGTTTTATGAGTATACAACTTACATGAATGAATTTTCATTTAATTTCACAATTTGGAGTGCACTGTTGAATGAGAATTGCCAATACCAGTGTGGAGTTAATGAGCACTGAATCAAGAACAAGCAGAGGTGGGATGGCACAAGTTTTTATTCCCCAGCTCCCAAGAGGAAAGTCTATGTACTGAGTTTCAAACCATCCAGGGCTATAAGTGAGACCCTGTCTTCAAGTAAATAAAACTTGGATTTCCATGTGTGCTTCAGTAATAGCATATCCTTGTGAAAGCTCTACTCACGCATCCATATATGGGGCTTCATAAGAATAAGCACAATCACTCCTGCAATATTGTAATGTTGAATATATCTGAATTTCCCTGTGTGCTGCACTCCTAATTCGTCCATGTGCACTGCTGTTCACAGACATCCAAGAGCTCTGATGTACTAGTAAATACACGAACACCCTGACTAGGATGTCACTGTGCACTCTACTTCTGCATCAGTGCATCCATGTGCGTGTGCAGTGCAGTAAGAGTAAGGTTATATTCAATTCTTTACCACTGGATACATTTTCACTGCTGTTTGTGTAGATCTACGTGTGGTGCCATAGTAGTACATCCATGTGTGTTGCTGTACATGTACACCCATATTCAATACAGTACTCTAACATCAAGATTAACTGATTTACTACTAAAAGTCTGTGCACTGATGTTCTGGTACAGGCATGCACACTGCTGCACCAGTATGTTCTGTTGACTTAGTTAGTGCACAGCTATTTATGCTCCATTAGTAGGACTTCCAGTTTGGCTAAGACACTGATAAAAAGTGCATTAGTAAGAGGTACATATGTGCTATAATACTATTGCATACATGTTCAGCACTGTACTTGCATAATCCTATCTACTATTTCCATTAGTGTTGATTTACTAGTATGACCATGTATCTTGCTATGAAAGTATATTCCTACATGCCTTTGTAATAGTACATCTGTTTATAGGGTTTAATAGTACATGCATGTGTGAAGCTCTATGAGTGCATCCCTAATCACTATTCTACTGTTAAAGCCATGTGCCCAGCTTTACTATTACAATCATGAATATTGCTGCATTGTACATTTAAGTACATTCACCACTGTACTCACTAAATTGTGCATACTCCTGTACTACTATGTCAATGAGCACTGCTAGACGATAGTGTCTGTGTGAAATGCTGTAAATCTGTGTACACTGCTCTAGTGATACCTGAAGGTGTACTTCAGTATTAGTATATCCCTGTGCACTGTTTTGCTGTAGTAATTTTATGTTTTTCATTTGTACAGTTTATCCTTGTTCATTTATATATTACTACATGACTGTGTGCCATTGTAACAATATATCTATCTGTGCTGTTACCAAATACATGCATGTCCAGTGCTATAAAAGCGTAAGTGTCTGTACTGTGTCACTTGTATATCAATGCGCAGCAGAGCACAAGCACTTTTGTGTGTGCTGCATTAATATTATGTCCATATGAACTGATATACCAACACCCCTTGTGCAGTGCTCAATTACTATATCCATGTGCCCAATGTCAGCATTTTCATATACGTGTGTTTGCACGTCTCTTCTGCTCTAGTTTTCACACAGACACAGGTAATAGGCTACACTAGGACAACAGTGTACAGCATTCTACTTCTGCATTAGCTCATCCATTTTTTAAAGTATACACAGATAACAATAATTATTTTAATGTGCTGTTCACAAATACCTATCTGTACTGCTGTACTTGCAGATAAATGTGCAAACTTGTACTAGATCATTAATATGCATGTTTGTACTCTTGCACTGGTAAGTTTGTGTCCAGTCGTACTGTTCTACACCTTTAAAAGTGTTCACTGCCTTTCCAGGTCAGGCATGTGCAGTGTCACCTGGGTACACCATGATGTGCTGTGCACATCAGTTTGCACAGCAGTTGCAGCATTTTTCAAAGATACCATTGCTTAGTTCTTTAGTAATAAATCCAGTCTATTAATACATCTACATGTCTTGATGTCTTAGTACATTCTTTTGTTTTCTTTCCTAATACTTCCATGCATGCTGATGCAGTATATCTATCCATGAGGCTTTCTGTAATATTACTTTCGAGCATTTCAATAATAGTATATTTATGTACTAGTACATCCATATGTTCTGCTTTGCAGGAACATGTGTGATCATCCTGGTAACACTGAATCAAATGTGTGCTCCATTTCTTATTTTCCAAGTGTGTTGCTCTGTGAGTATACGCATGTGCACTGCTCTTCATGGATATCCATGTGTTCTGATATACTGATAAATGCATGGGCATGCTGACTAGGACAGCCATGTACACAGTTCTACTTCTGTACCAGTACATTTAAGTCCATATGCAGTGCTGAAACCGTATGTTCAGCTGTGCTTCTTTACTAGCAAATCTGTGTGCACTGCGGTTTCATTTGATCCATGTATCATATCTGAGTTTGCTGCTGTGTGTGTACATTCATGTATAGGCTTAGATTTTTCACCAAACCTACTTTATTTAGGGTTCTTAAGCACCTTTACTTCCCTTTCAATCCTACCTCGCCAATGCAACCTTAGGTAGGAGATTAGTAAAGAAAAGGACTGTCAACCAACCTTTTTTATCTACTTCCTGCTGATTAAGGTCAATGGGTCTTTAGGGGATTACCAAACTCAGTCATCAGGATACCAGCAGTCCAGTCAAAAGGCTAACACCAAGCTGCAACAGGATTCAGAAGATTGGGACAAGTCAGTGAAAGCCACAAAACTCAGTTGGAATGTCCCAAGAAGTTCTTTGGAACATCTCTCTCCACGAAGTCAAGTGTTAAGCACAAAGATCAGTGCAGCAAAGTTGATCCAAAAAGCAATCATTCCTGTTAGTGGACCTCTATATATCTCCTCTCCTCAGAGTCCACCCACGGATGTTCTCAGCTGGCCAAAGTCATGCCTCTCACATGTGAAAGCTCACAGCAAAACATCATGTGCCTTCTCACAAGCCAACCTGGGCAAAACATCATGTGACATCAGTTTGCAGCAAAACACTGCATGACAAAACTCAGTCTTCAAAGAAACCAGAAACTTCATCTGTGTTCATAAATCATACTAAAACATTGAAATATTACACAAAAGTGTGAGTTACTATTCTCGTACTTGGGCCAGGTATGGTGGTACACACCCTTAACCTCAGCACTTAGGAAGCAGAGGAAGGCAGATCTCTGGCCAGCCTGGTTTACAGAGCTCTTTCAAAGACAGCTAGGACCTTGAAAGGGATAGTGATGCATGTTTTTAACCCCAGAATTAGGGAGGCAGAAGCAGGTGGATATCATTGAGCTTGAGACCAGACTATTCTACATAATAAGTTCCAGGACATAGACAATCCAGACTATTCTAGACAGACAGACCAGACTATTCTACATAATAAGTTCCAGGACATAGACAATCCATGTCTTTTTTTTCTATTTTAATGATGTATTTTTTTATTTTAATTTTTTTAATTTAATTTTTTTCTTATCAGTTACATTTTATTAACTCTATCCCAGCCGTGTCCCGCTCCCTCATTCCCTCCCAATCCCACCCTCCCTCCCTCATCTCCTCCCTGCCCCTTTCCAAGTCCACTGATAGGGGGGGACCTCCTCCCCATTCATCCAATCCTGTTTTAGCAGGTATCTTTAGGACTGGCTGCAAAGGCCTCTTCTGTGGCCTAACAGGACTGTTCCTCCCTTGGGGGATGGGGAGGTCAAAGAGCCAGTCATTGAGTTCCTGTTAGAAATAGTCCTTGTTCCCCACACTATGGGAAACCAATTGGTTACTGAGCTACCACAGGCTACATCTGAGCAGAGGTTCTAGGTTATATCCATACAGGGTCCTTGGTTGAATGACAGTCTCTGAGAAGAACCTGTGCCCAGATATATTTGGTCCCTGTGGAGCTCCTATCCTTTCCCCATCATACTAACTCCCCTTCTTTCATATGATTCCCTGTACTCTGCTGAAGGTTTGGTCAAGAGTCTTTGTATCAGCTTTGAAAATACTGCTAGTTAGAGTCTTTCAGATGCCCTCAGTAGACTCCTGTCATACGTTCAATGCACATCCCATCTGTCTTTCAGATTGATCATCTTACCCCATGTCCACTCTCTTGATAATCTTTTTTAGGTGTATAGATTTCATTGTGTTTGTCATATCTTATAGGTCTATATAAGTGAGTATATACCGTGTTTGTCTTTCTCCTTCTGGGATATTTCACTCAGGATGATCTTTTCTAGATCCCACCATTTGCCTGCAAATTTCATGATTTCCTCCTTTTTGATTGCTGAGTAGTATTCCATTGTGTAAAAATACCACAATTTCTGTACCCATTCCTCCGTTGATGGACATCTGGGTTGTTTCCAGGTTCTGGCTATTACAAATAAAGCTGCTATAAACATGGTTGAGCAAATAGCCCTTTTGTGTACTTGAGCAAACTTTGGGTATATACCTAGCAGTGGTATAGCTGGGTCTTGAGCAAGCACTATTCCTAATTGTCTGAGAAAGCGCCAGATAGATTTCCAGAATGTTTGTACCAGTTTACATTCCCACCAGCAGTGGAGGAGGGTTCCCCTTTCTCCACAGCCTCTCCAGCATGTGTTGTCACTTGAGTTTTTCATCTTGGCCATTCTGATGGGTGTAAGGTGATATCTCTGGGTCGTTTTGATTTGCATTTCCATGATAGCTAATGAGGATGAGCATTTCTTTAAGTGTTTCTCTACCATTCGATATTCCTCTGTTGGGAATTCTCTGTTTAGCTCTGTTCCCTATTTTTTAATTGGATTACTTGGCTTGCTGCTTTTCAGTTTCTTTAGTTCTTTGTATATACTCGATACTAGTCCTCTGTCAGATAAAGGGTTAGTGAAGATTCTTTCCCAATCTGTAGGCAGTCGTTTTGTTTTGATGACGATGTCCTTTGCTTTACAGAAGCTTTTTAGTTTCATGAGGTACCATTTATTGATTGTTGCTCTTAGAGCCTGTGCTGTTGGTGTTCTGTTCAGGAAGTTGTCTCCTGTGCCAATGAGTTCTAGGCTCTTCCCCACTTTTTCTTCTAACCGATTTAGAGTATCTGGTTTTATGTTGAGGTCTTTGATCCACTTGGACTTTAGTTTTGTGCAGGGTGATAAATATGGATCTATTTTCATTTTTCTACATGTAGACATCCAGTTGGACCAGCACCATTTGTTGAAGATGCTGTCTTTTTTCCATTGAATGGTTTTGGCTTCTTTGTCAAAAATCGAGTATTCATAGGTGTATGGGTTTATTTCTGGGTCTTCTCTGCGGTTCCATTGATCCTCCTTTAAGTTTTTATGCCAATACCATGCAGTTTTTATTACTATTGCTCTGTAGTACAGCTTGAGATCGGGGATGGAGATACCTCCAGATGATCTGTTGTTGTACAGGATTGTTTTGGAGATTCTGGGTTTTTTGTTTCTCCATATGAAGCTGAGAATCTTTTTTTTCAAGGTCTGTAAAGAATTGAGTTGGTATTTTGATGGGAATTGCATTGAATCTGTAGATTGCTTTTGGCAGGATGGCCATTTTCACAATGTTAATCCTACCAATCCATGAGCACGGGAGATCTTTCCATCTTCTGAGATCTTCTTCAATTTCTTTCTTCAGAGACTTGAAGTTTTTCTCAAACAGGTCTTTCACTTGCTTGGTTCGTGTCACCCCAAGGTACTTTATGTTATTAGTGGCTATTGTGAAGGGTGTTGTTTCCCTAATTTCTTTCTCGGCCCTTTTGTCTTTGGTATACAGGAGGGCTTCTGATTTTTTTGAGTTGATTATGTATCCTGCCACTTTGCTGAAGGTGTTTATCAGCTGGAGGAGTTCTCTGGTTGAATTTTTGGGGTCGCTCATGTATATTATCATATCATCTGCAAATAGTGACACTTTGACCTCTTCCTTTCTGATTTGTATCCCCTTGATCCCCTTTAGTTGTCTTATTGCTCTGGCTAGGACTTCAAGTACTATGTTGAAGAGGTATGGAGAGAGTGGGCAGCCTTGTCTTGTCCCTGATTTCAGTGGGATTGCTTTAAGTTTCTCTCCATTGAGTTTGATGTTGGCTATAGGCTTGCTGTATATTGCCTTTACTATCTTTAGATATGTGCCTTGTATTCCTGATCTCTTCAAGACTTTAAACATGAATAGAAGTTGGACTTTATCAAATGCTTTTTCAGCATCTAAGGAGATGATCATGTGGTTTTTCTCCTTCAATTTGTTTATGTGGTGGATTACATTGATGGATTTCCGTATGTTGAACCACCCTTGCATGCATGGGATGAAGCCTACTTGGTCATGAGGATGATATCTTTGATGTGTTCTTGGATTCGGTTTGCAAGTATTTTATTGAGTATTTTTGCATCAATGTTCATAAGAGAAATAGGTCTGAAGTTCTCTTTTTTGTTGGGTCTTTGTGTGGTTTAGGTATCAGGGTGACTGTCGCTTCATAGAATGAGTTTGGTAATGTACCTTCTGTTTCTATTTTGTGGAATAGTTTGAGGAGAATTGGTGTGAGCACTTTTTTGAAGGTCTGGTAGAATTCTGCGCTGAAACCATCTGGCCCTGGGCTTTTTTTGGAGGGGAGACTGTGAATGACTGCTTCAATTTCCTTGGGGGATATAGGGCTGTTCAGTCTTTCTACCTGATCTTGACTTAATGTTGGAAGATGGAATCTATCAAGAAAATTGTCCATTTCAGTTAGGTTTTCAAATTTTGTGGCATATAGGCTTTTGTAGTATGACCTAATGATTGTTCGAATTTCCTCAGTGTCTGTAGTTATGTCACCCTTTTCATTTCTGATTTTGTTGATTTGGATAGATTCTCTCTGCTTTTTAGTTAGTTTGACTAAGGGTTTGTCTATCTTGTTGATTTTCTCAATGAATCAGCTTTTTGTTTCATTGATTCTTTGAATAGTTTTATTTGTTTCTAATTGATTGATTTCAGCCCTGAGTTTGATTATTTCCAGCCGTCTGCTCCTCTTGGGTGTATCTGCTTCTTTTTTTTCTAGGGTTTTCAGTTGGGCCATTAAGTTGTTTGTATGTGATGTTACGAATTTCTTCTTGCAGGCACTTAGTGCTATAAATTTTCCCCTAGGCCCTGCTTTTAATGTGTCCCATAAATTTGGGTATGTTGTGCCTTCATTTTCATTGAATTCTAGGAAGTCTTTAATTTCTTTCTTTATTTCTTCCTTAACCCAGCTGTCATTGAGTAACAAGTTGTTCAGTTTCCATGTGCGTGTAGGCTTTTTGTTATTTCTGTTGTTGTTGAGGTCCAGCTTTAGTCCATGGTGGTCAGATAGAATACAAGGGATTATTTCAATCTTTCTGTATCTGTTGAGGCTTGCTTTATGACCAACTATATGGTCTATTTTGGAGAAGGTTCCATGTGGTGCTGAAGAGAAGGTATACTCTTTTGAGTTTGGATGAAAAGATCTGTAGACGTCTATTAGGTCCATTTGATTTAGGGTCTCTGTAAGTGTTTTTATTTCCCTATTTGTTTTCTGTCTAGTTGTTTTGTCCCTTGGTGAGAGTGGAGTGTTGAAGTCTTCCACTATTAGGGTTTTAGGATCAATGTGTGATTTAAGCTTTAATATTGTTTCATTTACGAATGTAGGTGCTCTTGTATTTGGGGCATAGATATTCAAAATTGTGATGTCCCCTTGGTGGATTTTTCCTTTGATGAGAATATAGTGGCCCTCCTTATCTTTTTTGATTAAATTGGGTTGAAAGTCTATTTTATTAGATATTAGGATGTCTACTCCAGCTTGTTTTCTGGAACCATTTGCTTGAAAAACATTTTTCCAGCCCTTTACTCTGAGGTAGTGTTTATCTCTGTTGCATAGGTGCATTTTTTGGATGCAACAGAATGATGGATCCTGTTTCCGCAACCAATCTGTTAGTCTGTGTCTTTTTATTGGGGAGTTGAGTACGTTGATGTTGATAGAAACTAGTGACCAACAATTCTTACTTACTTTTGATGTGGGGTTGGTGGTGTCACTGAGTTTCATTGCTTGTCTTCTTTTGGTTTTTTTGTTGTGTACTTATCTATTTCCTCTGTTTCCTTAGATGTGGTTGTTTTCTTTAGTTTGGAGTTTCCCTTCTAGTAACTTCTGTAGAGCTGGGTTACTATGTAGATATTGTTTAAATTTGGTTTTGTCATGGAATATTTTGAATTCTCTGTCTATGTTGATTGAAAGTTTTGTTGGGTATAGTATTTTGGTTTGGAATCTGTGGTCCCTTAAGGACTGTATGATTTCTGTCCAGGCCCTTCTGGCTTTCATAGTTTCTGTTGAGAAATCTGGTGTGATTCTGATAGGTCTACCTTCATATGTTACTTGGCCTTTTTCCCTTGCTGCTTTTAGAAGTTTTTCTTTGTTCTGTAGGTTCAGTGTTTTGACTATGATGTGACGTGAAGAATTTCTTTTCTGGTCTAGTCTACTTGGTGTTCTGTAGGCCTCTTGTATGTTTATGGACATCTCCTTCTTTAAGTTGGGAAAGTTTTCTTCTATAATTTTCTTGAAAATATTTTCTGGACCTTTGAGCCTGATGTCTTCTTTTTCTTCTACTCCTATTATTCTTAGATTTTGTCTGTTCATGGTGTCCTTGATTTCTTGGATGTTTTGTGTTTGGAACTTTTCTGATTTTATTTTTTCTTTGAGAGACGTGTCAATTTCCGCAAGTGTATCTTTGGCTCCTGAGATTCTTTCTTCCATCTCTTGTATTCTGTTGGTGATGCTTACCTTTGTAGTTCCCGATCTTTTCTCTATGTTCTCCAGCTCCTGGTTTTTCTCTATTTGTGTTTTCTTTATTGATTCTAATTCTGTTTTCATGTCTTGCATCATTTCCTTCATCTGTTTGAATGTGGAGTCCTGCTTTTCAATGACAGCTTCTATTTTTTTGTCCATTTCCTCTCTATGTATCACTAATTGTGCCTCTACCTCTTTGGGTATAATTGCCTGTATTTCTATGAGAGCTTTGTTTATTTCTTCTTTATTTGCCTTCATTTGTGTGGACATTTCTTTGAGAGCTTTGTGCATTTCTTCTGTTTGCCTCAATTTTCGTGGTCATTTCTCTGAGAGCACGATTTGTTTCCTCTTGGTTCTTCTCGATTTCTTTTGCTATTTCTCTGAGGGCTTTGTTCATTTCATCTTTATGGGCCTCTAATAGCTGGAGAAACATAGTTTTGAGGTCGTTTTCCTGTATATCTAGTGAATTGAAGTGTCTATTGTTTTGTGGGGTTGCTGGTGAGGTCATTATGTCCTGATTTTTGTTGGGAGTATTCTTACGTCTGCCTCTAGCCATCTGGTTATTTATAATCCTCACTGTTTGTTCCTTGAGATTGTAGTTCGGGCTATGATCGTCTCTTTCTGTTTTCTGGACTGTTTTTTCAGGAAGATGAGAGAGGCTCACTGGTTTGGGAGTGTGCACTGTGGTTTCAGTTTTGCCTAAGTAAGGAATGTGACGCTGGCGCTATTCGCATGCGCTTTTAGTGGGCGCAGTGTTCATGCGCGGATTCTTTGACTATTGCAGTGGCCTGCAAGCCACTATTATGCAGTTCTGACTGAGATCCAGGGATTGTTTGCCTGGATTACACTGGTGGACCCACAAGGCAGAGGCTTCAATGTTGGGGTTGCTATCCCAAGAATTCCTATGATGCCCACACTAGGGGTGTGGATGGCAGGGATCTCATCTGGTTGCTTCTGTGGAGAGGCCCTGGGTCTGGGGCAAACTCTCCCTAGAAGGCTCACTCACTCTCTTGCAGGACCAGTTGGAATGCACAGGGGTTCCCCTTGCTCTCTACTCTCTGATTTGGTCCTGCTGCAGAAAATGCACGGGTAGGCTAACAGTCAGCTCTGTGACACTGTGGCCACAGGACTTGGTGTCCACCTTTCCTGTGTGCTGCCTCTCTGTCCTTTCCCTCTGCCAGGAGGGGTTATGTTTTCTGGTCCCGGGTTAGCGCGGGAAAGAGTTAGGTTGAGTGTACTCAATCCCAGATCCCAGGCCCAGATCTCTCTGCCAGAAGAAACCTGGTGGAAGAAGAACCTATGTTTGCTGATCCGGAGAGAGTATCAGGTAGGGTTGAGTGTCCTCAGATCCAGAGTTTGGGTTTCTCTGCTAGGGCTGCTGGGTGTGCTGGAGAGGGTGTGCTGTGTCCTGTGGCAGGCTGCCTCTCTGTCCTTCCCCTCCACTGGGGCAAGCTTATGGCGGTGTTCTCAGGGGAGTGCCAGAAGGGGTTGGGACTTCTCAGTCCCAATCCTGAGCTGGGGTTTCTCTGCCAGGGGTCGGGGAGAGGGGTGCTGGTGATAGGACTTGGTGCTAGACCTTATTGTGCTGGACCCAGGAGAGTCTCAGGATGTGTTGAATGATCACAGTCCCAGATCCTGAGCTGTAGTTTGTTTGATAGGAGCAGCCAGCAGCACTGGCGTCCTGGCACTGTGAAGCCGCTGTGCGCCTCTTTATCTTTCCGCTCTGCTGCGGCAGGGTTATGGCGGCATTTTGGGGGAGTGCCCGAAAGGATTGGGTTTTCTCAGCCCCGATCTCGGGTTGGGGTACAGACAATGTGGTCTGTGGCAGATTCTGCTGGATGCCTCCTGCCTCCTCCGAAGAGGAAGTAGGGATTTTGAGCTGGGCGCGCAGCTGCTCTCTGTGCGTGTTGGGAGCTCAGTTGTGCTGGCGGCGGGTACCCGCGATCAGGGAGACCTTCCAGGGAAAGATTGGGTGACCCGTGATCAGTCTAGTAACTTTCCTTCCCCGTGGGGTTTTCTTGCGACTGGGACTCTCAGTCTCAGGCACCCTTGTACCCACCAATCAGCCTGGGATAGTGATCGGAAAACGCAGGCTTGCGGCTCCAGCCTGGAGATCCAAAGTCCCCGTTACCCGGGATCTCTTCCCCGTTCTGGCTGTGTGGCCCGAGAGTGGACCCGACAGATTCCCACGCTGTGGGAGCCTCCCCTCACCTGGGAAACAAGATTGCTGTAGTTTTAGGGCCCAGAGTTCAGTCTCCTGGTCGCTGCACGGAGAGTGTTGTCCAGCTTCTCAGACACAGTGTTCTCCTGGTGCCAGATAATCCATGTCTTAAACACAACTTCACCAAACTAAACTAAAAGCAAACAAAAATAAAAACAAATAAATCACCTTGGGTCAGTAAGGTGAGATGGTTTATAGGGTAAAAATGCTCATCAGTGAGCTTGACAATCTAAGTTGCATCCCTGTGCCCCACATGTCAGAAAGAGGGAAAGGACATCAACATTTGTCCTCTGACTCACATACATACTATAGAACACCCTTCTTACTCCACACACTTAAAATTTATTCATTTTTTTAAAAATCAAGAGGCTCCAGCACAGAAATGTGTTGATTACAGTTCTGTGTCATGTGTAAAGAAGGTTCCAATTCAATGGGTGAAAAACTAAAAGTGGTATTTGGGCAACCCCTTCTGGCAAATAGGTCTTCATGTATTTTTCCTAAACACTAACCTGCAAGATGGCTTCCACTGCTTTTACTGTCTCCTTCCTGTCATTTAAACTGAGAAGACCATGATAAAACAAATAAACAAACATAAAATTATATAGGTATTTATTCACAACCATAGTTACATCTAGAGGGAGCCCTTGGTTACAGGAATGTTCCAGTTTTAAGTGGATAGTGTAAACCTGGCAATCATTTTAGAAATATTACATATAATCTTCTGCATGGGAAACACCAACAATAAACTTCAGCTAAAGAAAGGGTACAAAAACTCAGAAGTATAGTAGAAAGGCTGCAATTAAGAGAGCATGGTGGAATAAACAAAATACAATTTTTAAAATGGGGCACCAAGAGACAATTTCTGCCTGTTCCCCATCTGCCTGGCCCACCTGGGACACAGCCAGTGAACCCAACAGAGAGACCACCAGGCTGGTGAAAACTGGTTAACCAGATGGTTAGAGGTCAGCATAAGAGCACAAGCAACAAAACTCAGAGACATATGACATTACAGCATACCAAAAGCCATCTACAGATTCAGTGCAATCCTCATCGAAATACCAACACAGTTATTTTCAGATCTTAAAAGAACAATTCTAAACTTCATATGGAAAAACAAAAAACCCAGAATAGCTAAAACAACCCTACACAATAAAATAACTTCTAGAGGTATCTCCGTTCCTGACTTCAAGCTGTACTACATAGCAATAATAATAAAACTCCATGGTACTGGTATAAAAATAGACTACTTGATCAATGGAATTGAATTGAAGACCCAGAAATAAACCCACATACCTATGGTCACTTGATTTTTGACAGAGGACCCAAAACCATACAATGGAAAAAAGACAGCATCTTCAACAAATTATGCTGGTCTAACTGGATGTCTACATGTAGAAAATGCATATAGGTCTATATTTATCTCCCTACACAAAACTCAAATCCAAGTGGATCAAAGACCTCAATATAACACCAGACACACTAAATCTCTTAGAAGAGAAAGTGGGAAAGTGTCTCAAACTCATAGACAGAGGTAGTGGTTGAAGAGAGTGCACTAGGCAAGAGAGGGAGTGCAGAGAAATATGAGGATGGAGATCAGACCTGGGAGAGCAAGGGAGAGAGGACAGAGGCCTATTGAGAAAAGAGAAACTGAGGGTGGGGGCACCTCTGCGACAAGCTGGAGACCTAAGTCAGTGTAGACTTCTGGCAGGATATGAGGAGGGCTCAGCAAAGACTCTTAGTAGCAAGTCCATAGGGACTAAAGAGGACACCCTCTATCTAGACTAGCAGAGGAAGAGGAAGGGGAACACCAACCCACCCGCAAACACTTCAAACCAAAATTTACTCTGTCTACAAGATGTGCAGGGATAAAGATAGTGCAAATGGAGCAGAGATTGAAGGAATGTCCAGCCAATATCTGGCCCAACCAAAGACCCACCCTATAGGAGAGTGCCAACCCCTAACACTTAGGTATACTTTGCTAAGCCTGCAAACAGGAGCCTGACAGAGTTGTCCTCTGAGAGGCTCTACCCAGCAATGCCTCAAAACAGATGCTGAGAGTCACAGACAATCACTGGGCAATGCAAAGGGAGTCTTGTGGGAGGAAAAAGAAAAGGTCCTAGAGGTAACAGATGTTCCACAAGAAGACCAACAGAACCAACTAACCAGGGCCCAGAAGGGCTGGCTGGGGCTGAGGCATCTACCAAGGACCATACATGGAGTGGACTTAGACGCCCCCTCCAAAGATGTAGCAGATGGGCAGCTTAGGCTTCATGAGTGTCCTCAAGTAAAAGAATTGAGGACCTCATCTGACAAGGACTCTCTTGCCATCTTCCCCTGGCAGGACTGCCTTGACAAGCCACAGGGGAAGAAAACACTCAGTTCTGATGTGACTTGATGAGCTGGTATGGATCGGAAAGGAGACTGCCCTTTTCTGAAGAATAGGAGAGGGGGAACAGGGGAAGGAGGAAGGGTGGGACTTAGAGGAAAGGAGGGATGGGCTACAATCAGGATATAAAGTGAAAGAGAAAGAGAGACAGACAGACAGAAGCAGAGCAGGATGGGTGCAGGGATAAGGATGGGGACAGAGACTGGAAAAGTGTCTCAGCAGTTAAGAACTCTGTATGTAGATTTGGCTCCCAGTACCCTTATGGAGGCTAACAACCACCTATAACTTCCAGTTCCAGGACATGCAAAGCCCAATTCTGGTCTCCACCTGTACCTGGCACAAGCAGACAAAACAACCATAGGATAAATCAATCAATAAACAAACAAACAGATAGGAGAGATAGAGGGAGTGAGGGGGGGAAGGAGAGAGGAAAGAAGGAAGAGAATATGCATGTGCACACAGATGGGGTACAGGTACAAGTTCTATTTTCAACCAAGATGAAAAAAAATTCCCTAGCTAGAACACCAAGGGTTCCTTCTTTACTTAATTATAGTAAAAATTCATCAGAATTATTTGGCCAATGAGAGTTACTTGCAACCTGATAACACAAATGTCCTCTCAGTTATGTAGGAAGAATTGCTTGCTGTGAAATGCTAGGTAAAGTTGCTCACCCTAACCTAAAAGAGTATTCTTCCTGTAAGGCTAATAATGGAGACATAAGTTTTGATAAGTGATTTTACCTTATTGTGCAGAGGTAAGCTCCTCATGCTACTCAATGTCATTGGTAAATATCTATCTTCTTTTTATATTCTTGTCCATAAATATCAGTCGTTTCAAAAGAAGGCAAGAAACAAGGCAGTGCTGTAGAGGATATTTCATAATAAAAACTGTTACCTACGTAAAATGATGCCTCAGTGGATGTAGACAATTGCATATATAAGCTAAATACATGAGGGTTTTCTAACCCACTCATTTCTCCTAACATCATTACAAATTTATTTAGTGTGGCTTACAAGACATCACAAGCAAAACTCAATTTTTGTGGGCTTTACATTTTTATATTAATGTCTTATTCACTTCAGTTTGTGTCTACACTGCACTAGTTGCTAGGTTTCTGAATTCATCTTGGCACAATCTTACATTCTGCACTCAGAAGTGACATAACACTCTTAATAATATCTGCAATGACAGGTTCATCTTGGGTGTCACTTTACTAAAAAACCCAAGATAGGAAGAAGAGGGATTTACTTCTGTTTGTGTTTAGCCTGGAACTATTGATGTAGGCCAGGCTGTTCTCCTGGTACTGGAAATCTTCCATCCCTATCCTCTTCCTTGAGTACTGGAACTAATGGCATATACCACCATGCCAGGCAGTTTCATTTTGACATCTCCCACAAACACAAATGATAAAGTTCCTATTAGCTCCTTCCTGTGTAGAATTCAGGGTAATGACTGAATTCTGCTATGATATCTCACATGGCTTGTAAAGAAAAAACTTTCAGCTAAGTATTTGGAGGTCAGGGTCCCATTGAACTAGACAGAGGACACTGGCCTGAGTTGTCCAAGAATATTCAGCGTTCTGCGGTTCCCTAGCCTTTTGGACTCTTAGCAGGCTTAAGGGTTATCACAGTTCCCACTGCAGAGTGAGGGTGCCTTTCCTTGACTAGGATTGGGTTTCTGTTTGAGAGAAAAACAGGTTTGTGAGGAAAGTGACTCAGGTCTGTCCCAACTCTCAGCTTTGGAACAAATCAGGGCAGCTATGGTGCACTAAATTTGTACTTCCACAAGGTGGCAACCTACAGCTGGTATGCACATCAGGACAAGCACTTGAAGACCTATGGCCAGAAGAGGTCGCAGTGAAAACTCCGTGATTCCTTTCCTCATCTGATGAGAGGGGCTACCACAACCAAGTGGGAACCCTGACACAGCACAGGGCTGTGATCAGAATGGAAGAAGGTAATATTTTAAGCCTTATCATAGGGCCCTAATTTATCACACAATGTTAGATTGAAAGCTTTAGCTAATACCCCCTAATATTGAGGCATAAAAATAGAAAACAAAATGGTAAATCATTTCTCTTTGCAGATTGTATGATAAAATTTCTGAAAACAGCAAGGCCATCAGTGAAAAAAACCACTATCATCCAGGGAAACAAGTAGACTAATTCAAACTTTTCATCTCTCCTTCTCCAGTTCAAAGTCTCATCCCCAGCTCTAAAGTAGACTCCTTTTGTCCCCAGCCCCCATCTCCAGTGGATCTCACAGATGTTCCCCTAGTAACCTCCCTCCCCCAACTAGAGCAGGCACTCCCTGGAGACCCACAGGACACTCTGTCTAGGGAAGCATGTAGGCTAACTGCAGATCTCCACCTCTCCCTCCATTCATCCAGGTCGAATCCCCCAGTCTCATCTCCAGGTCTGCAGAAGAACACCTGCTATATAGCCTCCTCCGCCATCTCCAGTGAATCCCACAAATCTTCCATTCCACTCCCCCCAACTCATTTTCTTGTTCAAAACACCAATTCCAGCAGGTACTCACTGACCACTCTGACCAGGGAAGCAAGCAGATCTTCAAAGTCCAAGTTTCATCCCCAGCTCTGTCGCAGACCTTCTGCTTTCATCTCTCCTCTCTCCCTGCCTTCATTCCAAGGAAACTAACTGAGCAGATATTGCAGTCATTGGTTTGTCATTCGCTCAGTCTCTACTCCATCTTAATCCTTACTCATCTTGTAGGAAAAAAAATGGGTTGAAGGTTTTTTGGGTGGTTTGGTGTCCCTTCCCTTCCCTTCACTGGAAGTCCTACCTGGCTTCAGGAGGTTGAGACTTCAGGCTCCTTAATCTCTGCTGATAGGAGGCTCACCCTCCATAGACTCCAAGGAGCCTCCCCTGTCCCAGAGATGTTTCTACACACTGATTCCCATTTTCTCTCTCACTCACACACACTCTCACCATTTGATCCTCACCCTCTCCCATCCAATTCACTCCCTCCATCTACTTCAGATGTCTATTTTATTTCCCCTTCTGAGTGATATTCAGGCATCCTCCCTTGGGTTCTCCTTGGCTTCTTTGGGTCTGTGGATTACCCAGTAATTTATGGCTAATATCTACTTATAAGTGAGTACATGCCATGCATGTCTTTCTGGGTCTGGGTTAGCTCACTCAGGATATTTTATTGTTCTATCCATTGCCTGAAAATTGAAAAATGATTTTGTTTTTAAAAGCTGATTAGTATTCCATTGTGTAAATGTACCACATTTTCTTTATCCATTCTTTGGAAGAGGGACATCTAGGTTGTTTTCAGTTTCTGGCAATTACGAATAAGGCTGCTATGAACATAGCTGATCAAGTGTCCTTGTGGTATGATGGAGCATCTTTTTAGTATATGCCCAGGAGTGGCATAGTCAGGTCTTGAGGTATGGATATTCCCAATTTTCTGAAAAAGCTCTAGATTGATTCCCAAAGTGATTATATAAGTTTGCACTTCCACCAGCAATGGAGGAGTATTTCCCTTTCTTCACATCTTCACCAGCATGTGCTGTCACTTGAATTTTTGATCTTAGCCATTCTCCCAACCAGAAAAAGCTCAAGACCAAGTGGTTTTAGCATAGAATTCTACCAAAAATTCAAAGAAGAATTAATACCAGCACTCCTCAAATAATTCAGCAAAATATAACAGAAGGAATATTGTCAAGTTCATTTTATGAGACCATAGTTACCCTAATATCCAAACTACATAAACACTCAACAAAGATAATCACAGACCAATTTCCCTTACAAACATAAATGCAAAAGTATTCAATGAAATACTTGCAAACCAAATCCAAGCATACAACAAAAATATTATTCACTATGATGATGTAATCTTCATCCACCTATGCAGGAATGGTTCAATATACAAAAAACAATAAATGTAATCAACTCTATAAGCAAACCAAGAAGCAAAAACTACATGTTCATCTCATTAGATACAGAAAAGACCTCTGAGAAAATTCAACATCCCTTCATGATAAAAGCCCTGAAGAGAGGAACATTCCAAGATGGCAGTGCCCAGAGGAGTCTGAATACCAGGAGCAGAGCACAGTGTCTGCTGAGAGATCAAGCTGCCGCACTGCTGAATCTGAAACACCAGTGACCCTTGGTGTTTTCCTCGAGAGAGAAGAGGACCCCTATGGCAGACTTGTACAGTACCACCCTCAGACCTCCCAGGTACCTGCCATCCTGAGGCTGACTCCCTATTCCAGAGACACACAGAACAAGCTTAGGATTCACAGCTCTACCAGCTGTCTTGATGAGACCAGAGGACCTCAAAAAATTATGCAAGTTAGAAACCCACACAATAAAGGCCTGCCTATAGGTCCAAGAAGGACACAACCTTCAGAGCAGAGCTGTAGGCTAAAGAGATCTACCCCTCTCCCCCCCCACACACACACCAGTACCTGCAACCTAGGGCTCTTCCCACATGCCTGAGTAGCCTAGCAGGTTCCAGGAACAACCAGCCAACACCAGGGACAACCAGATGACTAAAGACCAGCATAAGAACACAATCAACAAAAACCAGGGCAACATGGCAACAAACTCTGGATATCCTAACACAGCTAAAACATGGCAAAATGACCTAAAATCTATGCTTATGAAGCTCATAGAGGACTTCAAAGAGGAAACAAATAAATATCTCAAAGAAAAACTGGAAAATACTCAAATAAATACAGGCTTTTAAGGAGGAAACAAATAAATCACTTAAAGAAATACAGGAAAACACAATCAAGCAGGTGAAAGAAATGAATAAAACAGTTCAAGACTTGAAAATAGAAATAGAATCAAAAAAGAAAACACAAACCAAAAAAACCTTGGAGATGGAAAACTTAGGGAAGAGAACAGGAACTACAGAGGTACGCATCACCAACAAAATACAAGGATGGAGGAGAGAATCTCAGGTATGGAAGATAAAATGGAAGAAACTGATACATCTGTCAAAGAAAATATTAATTTGAAAAAATTCTGGTATAAAACATCCAAGAAATAAAGGACACCATGAAAAGACAAAATGTAAAAATAATAGGAGTTGATAGAAAAAACAAAAAACAAAACCCTAGCTCCAAGGACCAGAAAATATTTTCAAGAAAAATCACAGAAAAAATTTTCCCAACCTAAACAAAAAGATCCTTTTAAACATACCAGCGGCTTGTAGAACACCAAATAAATTAGGCCAGAAAAGAAATTCCTCCTGCCACATAATAATCAAAACACTAGAAGTACAGAACAAAGAAAAATATTAGTAGTTGCAAAGGAAAAGACAAGTAACATATAAAAAAAGATCAATCAGAATCGCACCTGACTTCTCAACAGAGACTAGAAAAGCCAGAAGGGCCTGAGAAGATGTCTTGCAAACCCTAAGAGACCAAAGATGTCAACCCATCAAAGCTTTTAATCACCATAAATGGAGAAAACAAGATTTTTCATGACAAAACCAAATTTAAACAATATCTATGCACAAACCCAGCCCTACAGAAGATACTAGAAGGAAAACTCCAACCCAAAGAGATCATCCACACTCAGAAAACACAGGATGTGAATAACTTCACTGCAGCAAAACCAAAAGACAAGCACACAAGCACACTATCACCAACACCAACAAAATAAAATTTGAAACAACTAACAATCATTGATCACTAATATCTCTCAATTACAGTGGACTGAAATATCCAATAAAAAGACACAGACTAACAGAATAGATGCATAAATAGGATCTAACATTCTGCTGTATACAAGAAACACAACTCAGCAATGTAGACTTTACCTCAGAGTAAAGAGCTGGGGAAAGTTTTTTCAAGCAAATGGACCCAAAGTAGCAAGTTGATGTAGCCATTGTAATATAGTAAAATAGACTTTCAGCCAAAATTAATCAAAAGAGATGAGGCAGGACACTTCATACTCATAAAACAAACAAACAAAAAAAACACACCAGGCGGTCATTTCAGTCCTGAACATCTGTGCCCCAAATACAAGGACACCCACATTTGCAAAGAAAACATTATTAAAGCTTAAATCACACATAGATTTCAACACATGAATAATAGGAGACATTAACACCCCACTCTCACCAATGGGCAGCTCATTAAGACAGAAACTAAATAGAGAAATAATGAAACTAAAAGATGTCACGAATCAAATAGACCTAATAGATGTCCACAGAACTTTCTACCCAAACAAAAAAGAATATAATTTCTTCTCAGTAACGCATGGAACCTTCCTCAAAATCAACCACAGAGTTAGTCATAAAGCAAACCTCAATTGATACAAGAAAATTTAATTAATCCATTACACATTATCATAGCACAGTGGATTAAAGCAGGACTTCAACAACAACAGAAATAACAAAAAGCTTACACACTCATGTGTTGATATAATGTTCTTTTGAAATGTATACACCTTCCCTTTGTTCATTTAAATGCTGATTTCTCCTCCCCACTCTCTGGTTTCAATCTGGACATTATATTGTGATACTTATTCTGAGCATCCTGTCTCAACTTTGTTTAAATAGGCCAAAATAAAGCAACTAGCCACAATGTTGAGTGATGGGAGGAGCCAGAGAGAAGGAAATGAGTGGGAGGAGAAAGGGCGAGAGGAGAGCTTGGAGAGCAGAGCTGGAGGAGAGATCTTGGAACTACATGGAGATGGACTGGACATAATATATCCCACAGCATAATGTGGGAAATCTAAATGTTAGGAAACTATGAGGTCTTGGAGGTTTAGGAGGGAGTAACCATTGCCCAACATTGTGTTCCTTGTTAACTAAATAAACCCAGTCTTGTGTGGTAATTTGGTTATACAGCTGCTTAGGATTAGCAGCAGCATTACTAAAAGATAATTATTAGTAAATATTTATTGTCACTTACAACACTCATGGAAACTAAACAACTCCCTACTCAATAACTACTTGGTCAAGGAATAAAGAAATTAATTAATTAAAGACTTCCTAAACTTTAATGAAAATGAAGGCACAACATACCCAAATATATGGGATACAATGTCAGTAATGCTAAGAGGAAAGTTCACTATGTGACTTCATAAAGAAATTGGAGAGATCCCATACTAGCAGCCTAACAGCTTACCTGAAAGAAGAAGAAGAAAAGAAGGAGGAGGAGGAGGAGGGGAAGGAGGAGGAGGAGGAGGAGGAGAAGACACCCAAGAGGAGTAGACAGCAGGAAATAATGAAACTTGGAGCTGAAATAGAGAACTTAGAAACAAAGAGAACAATACAAAGAATCAGTGAAACCAAGAGCTGATTTTTCAAGAAAATCAACAAGATAGACAAACCCTTAGCCAAACTAACTAAATGGCAGGAAGACGGTATCCAAATCAACAAAATCAGAAATGAAAAAGGGGACATAACAACAGACACTGAGGAAATCCAAAGAATCATTAGGTCTTACTTCAAAAGCCTTACTCCACAAAATTTGAAAAAAACAAAATGAAATAGACAGTTTTCTTGATAGATTCCACTTACCAAAATTAAACCAAGATGAGGTAAACAAGTTAAATAGTCCTATAATGCCTAAAGAAATAGAAGCAGTCATTAAAAGTCTCCCATCCAAAAAAAAAAAAAAAGCCTAGGGTCAGATGGTTTCAATGCAAAACTCCACCAGACTTTCAAAAAAAGAGCTAATAGCAATACTTCTCAAACTATTTCACAAGACAGAAATAGAAGGGACATTGCCAAACTCATTCTATGAGGCCAAACTCACCCTAATACCTACAGCACACAAAGACCTAACAAAGAAAGAATTTCTGACCAATTTTCCTTATTAACATTGATGCAAAATACTCAACAAGATATTCACAAATCAAATCCGAGAATACATCAAAAATATCATCCACCATGACCAAGTAAGCTTCACCTCAGGCATGGAGACTTGGCTCAAATTTAAAAAATCTGTCAACATAATCCATCTTATAAACAAACTGAGAGGAAAAAAATATACCACACGATCATCTCATTAGATGCCAAAAAAGCATTTACTAAAATCCAGCATTCCTTCATGTTAAAAGTCTTGTAAAGATCAGGGATACAAGGCACATACCTAAACACAATAAAGGCAATATACAGCAAGCCTATGGGCAACATCAAGTTAAATGAAGAGAAAATTAAAGCAATCCCACTAAAATCAGGGACAAGACAAGGCTTCCCACTCTTACAAATATTTCTTCAATATAGTATTTTAAGTTCTAGTTAGGGCAATAAGACAAGTAAAGGCGATCAAAGGGATACAAATTGGAAAGGAAGAAGTAAAAGTATTGCTATTTGCAGATGATATGATAGTATACATAAGTGACTCCCAAAATTCCACCAGAAACCCCTACAGCTGAGAAACACCTTCAGCAAAGTGGCTGGATACAACACTAATTAAAAAAAAATTAGTATCCCTCCTGTACACAAACAACAAATGAGCTGGGAAAGAAATTAGGGAAACTACATCTTTCACAATAGCCACAAATAATGTAAAGCATCTTGATGTAACTCTAACCAAGCAAGTCAAAGACCTATATATCCAAAATATATAAAGAACTCAAGAAATTAAACACAGAAAAAATCAAACATCCAATTAAAAATGGGGTACAGAGCTAAACAGAGAATTCTCAACAGAGGAATTTTGAATGGTCTAGAAGCACGTAAAGAAATACTCAACTTCCTTAGTCATCAGGGTAATGCGAATCAAAATGACTCTGAGATTCCATGTTACACCTGTCAGAATGGCTAAGATCGAAAACTCAAGTGACAGCACATGCTGACGAAGATATAGAGAAAGGGGAACACTCCTGCATTCCTAGTGGGAGTGCACACTCATACAACAACTTTGGAAATCAATCTGGTGCTTTTTCAGAAAATTGGGAATAGTCACACCTCAAGACTCAGCTATACCACTTCTGGGCGTATACCCAAAAGATGCTATACCATGCAAGAAGAACATTTGCTCAGCTATGTTCATAGCAGCTTTATTCATAAGAGCCAGAACCTGGAAACAACCTAGATGTCCCTCAACTAAAGAATGGATAAAGAAATTGTAGTATGGAATACCACTCAGCTATTAAAAACAAAGAAATCATGCATTTTTCAGCAAAATGTTTGGAACTAGAAAAGATCATCTTTAGTGAGGTAACCCAGACTCAGAAAGTATGTACTCATTTATAAGCAGATTTTAGTCATATAGTACAGGACAGACATACTACCATGTACAGACCCCAAGAAGAGAAGTCCAATGGACATCTTAGGCTTCATGTCTGCCCATTAGTTAGGGGAGTGGGGCTATCTTTGACACAGACTATGTTGCCTGCTTTTTGTTCACTTCCTCCTGATGGGACTTCCTTACAAGGACAGAGGGGAGGAAAACAAACTCAGTCCTCATGTGAATAAATGAGCTGGAGTGTCTTGGTAGGGGGCTCCCCTATTCTAAGGAATAGGGGAGAGAGGATGTGCAAGAAAAAAGACTGCAAGGAGAGAAGGGAGGGGCATATGACAGAGATGTAAACTAAATTAATTAATTAAAAAGTGGATTTTAACCATAGAGAACAGGATAGACATATTACAATTTATAGACCCGAAAAAGATAAGTAACAAAAAAAGACCCAAGGGAAGATGCTTACATCTCACTCAGAAGGGGAAAGAGAATAGGCAGAGGAAGTGGCTGAAGAGATGGAACAATACAGGAACCTAACATAGCTGTCCTCTAAGAGGCTCCACCCAAGAGCAGATCAAAACAGATGTTGAGACCAACAGCCAAACATTGGGCGAAATGTAGGGAGTCTTGTGGAAAAGTGAGAAGAAGGCTAGAAGGACCTGGAGGTGTCATGACCTCCACAATAAGTCAAACAGAGCCAACTAACCAGGGCCGAGAAGGGCTTGTAGAGACTGAAGCACCAGCCAAGGACCATTCGTAGATTGGACCGATGCCCCCTACACAGATGTAGCAGATGGGCAGCTCAGACTTCATGTGGCTCCCCTACTAAGGAGAGTGGGGTCTGTCTCTGACAAGAACTCTGTTGCCTGCTTTCTGATAGTTTCCCCCCAGCAATGCACCCTCACCAGGCCACAGGAGAAGAGGATATGCTCAGTCCTGACACAACTTAATGAGTTAGGGTGAATGGATGGGTGGGGGCTCCCCTTATTTGAGAAATAAGAAAGGGGGAAAGAGGGAGGAAGGGCGGGACAGGGAAGAGAGGACAGGGAGGAGAGGAAAGGAGAGGAAGGAGGGAGCAATAATTGGAATGCAAAGTGAACAAATAAATTAATTAATATAAAAAGTCCTAATGTGATTAGGGATACAAAAGATATATGTTACTATAATAAAGGCAATTTACAACATCCCATAGCCAACATCTACCTAAATGGAGAAAAACCCAAAGCAAGTACACTAAACTTATTTTGTTCTACTACTGCACTATTCATAATAATCAAAAATTAGAAGCAACCTAGATGGCCTTCAACAGGATGAATAAAGGAAATGTATACATTTTTACAATGGAGTGTTACTCAGCTGTTTAAACGACGACATTATGAAGTATGCAGGCAATTAGAATGAGAAAAAAAAAATCATTCCGCATCTCTCCCGTTATTTCGTCCTTCAACCCTTTATCTCCTCAGTCTCCACTTGATCTTTCCATTCCAGTCCTCCTACCCATCCATAATTATCTCTTCTATTTCTCTTTCCTAAGGAGATCTATTTGTTACTTCTAGTCCCTTACTCTTCACCTAACCTGTCTGGTTTAGGTAAACCTCTATGGATTGGTTATCACTTACTTAAGAGTTAATATCCTCTTATAAGTGAACAAATCCCATATTTATCTTTCTGGGTCTGGATTTCATCTAATTGGCCAAAGGGGTCTCATGGGAAACCCCAATCAATTTAGCATGTTGACAAGACAATTGGTTCTTATCCAAAAACTGATAGTAAGACCCCATTGCTAAAGACAAAACAGACACAACTCATTGAACATGGAGAACTGGAGCTGGTGCCTACATAGAAGCTCCCCTACGTGCTAGCATCTTTGATGCAGGAAGTTACTTTCCCCTCTACCAAAGCATAAATACCCAGCCACAAACCTTTGATATACAATGGTGTACTGCCTGCAAAATATGCTAGTGCAACAGTGGCACAGATATTGTAGGAATAACCAACCAATAACCAATTTGACTTAGGCCCACTCCATGAGATGGAACTCACACCTGACACTGCTTGGGTGACCAAGAATAGCCCAGGGATCTAGGAAAAAACAAATACTACTGTTCTTTAAAAAGAGAGCAGTGATAAAATGACTCCTAATGGTATTTATATATCAATGCCTTGCATAGCCATCATCAAAGAAGCTTCCTCCTGCAATAAATGGGAAAAAAGACAGAGACCTGCACTCAGATATTATATAGAGAGTAAGAGACTTTGTTACACTCATCCCTAAATTGGGTCTCCACCAATTCTCTCCTCTCAAAGCTCAGGCAACCCAGAAGAAGAGGCAGAAAGGGTGTAAGAGCCAGAAGGCACGGAGGATATCAAGAAAACAAGGCTCTCTAAATCAATATGATCAAATCTCTTATGAACTCACAGAGACTGAGACAACATGCACAGGGCTTGCGCAGGCCTTCATCAGTCCTCAGTGTATGTATTATATCTTCCAGTTCAGTGTTTTCATGGGATTCCTAAGTGTGCTAATGAGGCCTCTGATTCTTGTGCCTTCTTTGGCACAATTCCTTCCATTGGTCTATTGAAGTGATAGTTTTTATCTCATTATATTTTATTTTGTTGTGTTTTAAGATTATCTCTTAGAAGCCTGTTTTTTTTTCTAATAAGAGATGGAAAAAGAGTAAATCTGGATGAAAGAGGAAATGGGAAGGAACTAGGAGGAGTAGAAGGAGTGAAAACCATAATTTGAACATATTATACGAGAAAATAAATTATTTTCAATAGAAGGAAAAATATAGGTTGATATATGGTCTCTTTGGCCATTGTCCACTCACACCCTCTGAGGGTGTTCCACTTAGCTCCATAATGAATCCTATCTTCCACATTTAAAAATAATACTTCATTTAGTAACCCTATTATAACTACATATTATTTTAAAGTAAATAAACCTAGTGAGACCTTCAGGTTTATATACCCATGTGTTAAAGCACATATGGAAGAAATGGTAAAGTTCATGTTGAACAGTGACCTAAAATAAATCCTATTGAACAGTAAAAAAGAAAAAGAAAAAGCCACTATCAATATTAAGAAAATGTTTCAAGATGATTGACCATTAGTTATTATATATAAACTTAGTGGGAAAATTAAAGCAAAAGCATACCTACCTTAAAAAAATACTAAGCAAAAAGGCTGGATATGTTTTTATTTTTAATATTACTGGTATGTGTGAGTACATGTGTCTATGTGTGTGTCTGTGTATATGCATGCACACAGATGCAAGTGCATGCAAATGCTATGAAATCTTGTTCTCAGAATGCACTACCACCTGCATACAGAACTCTGTTTTTCCAAGGCAATGTCCCCAGTAGCTCTGGCATAGAGTATGCACTAAGCCACTCTATTTCCAAGTGGAGAAGTGGCTTCAGGTTGGCAGTGTTACATGTAATTCATGGTTTCTCTTTTGTTTCATTTTGTGTCTAATTCTAAACTTTCATTTTAAAATTATGTTTGGTTTTTTTGTTTTTGTTTTTTGGTTTTTGGTTTTTTTTGTCATGGGTCCTCTGGACTTGGAATTACAGATGACTGTAAGTTACCATGTGGTTGCTAATATCTGAACCCAGGCTTCACAAAAGAAACAAGTGTTCTTAAATGCTTACTCATCTCTCCAGATCCCAAATTCTAAATTTTAAACCACAGAAAAAATATGCTCTGGAAATCTCCCTTTATTCACCTTGACTTTCCCTTGCACTCTTCCCTGCTCCATGGATCATTTCAGTTTTTTACTGAGATCTCCTGCTATTCTTTCACAGATCCCAGCAGAGCTGAAACTACATCTTCACAAATGAGAGCACCCTTCTCCTTGCTTTGTCACTGACACTGTCTCTAACAGTCCTCCTTGCTCTGACAGTGCATGTGATATGGGTCGTTACCACAAGAGGGCAGAGAATTGCTTTCAGAGGAAGGAGTTCTTCAGGATCCAGTGACTCTGTGTCTGTACAACATGCTTCTTAGCCTGATAACACTGGACATGGGAAAATTTTTTCTCCTGACAGGAGCCGCTAGCAGGACCCTGTACTATGCCCTAGTGTGGCCCTCGAGCTTGCCAGGAATAGCTCTTGGTTTTTTTTATCTGCCAATTACAACTTGGAGCAGGAGTTTTGTGCTTAAAAGTTTATGATAAGAAAGGCTTATGACTGTACTCGGGTCCCAAACACCCAATGTAGTCTGCTAATAAAGGCCTTCTATTGGCTTAAACTTAGGCATAGGTGATCCTCTCTCGTGGGCACCTCACACCATGTGAGAGTGGTCTACTGTGGTGGAAACCTCACAACATTTCTGGAGGCTCCACCTAGATCCCCAGAGACCAGACCTCAAGACAACAGGGGTCTTGGAGCCCCTTGGAGAGGGAAAGACTGATGGTCAAGGGACTCTTAAGGGATACACAACCTAAGACATTCCAGAGTCCTGGGACTCCCTCTGATCAATTGCTGCCTATGGCTTGAAAGAATCTAACACCTGAAATTCAAAAGGGAACAAAATTGAAAGTCACCTGGACTGTCACATTTCAATGGTAATGCTGTTTGAGGTTTTCTGTTTAGGACACAAAGGAGAGGCCAGACTCAGCCGCTGATCCAGTGCCCAGGATCCATGAGAGAAGTCACGAAAATCCACTGGTTTATTCAGGTGTATGGGTATGTGGTGGCTACTGTGGTTGTCTTTAGTATGTGTCTCTCTGTGTATCTGTGTTTCTTTCAGTTCTGTTGGGTGGAGAAACTGGTCTAAAATGGAAGGGGAAGTGAACTGCCCCAGAACCCTAAACTCTCTTGCCCTGGAGGTAGCACACAATTTCCTCATCCATGCTGAGTCATCTACCAGTACTGTGCCCCAGCCCCCATTTCTGGTGGTGATTGTGACTGGGGCTCCTGCTGTTACTATGGTGATGTCAGAGGTGGTTCCCAAGCAGTGACAGCCATAGGGGACCACAACAGACCAAGGGGAGTTTTTGAGGATAATGACAGATATGATGTTTCTCACATGGAAAACCCCAAAACCTTCTATTAAATCAATTGAAACTCTTTTGGTGTCACGTAGTCCAGTGACAATTTAGGCCATCTATATCATGGTTAATGGGCAATCTCAGACAACCTTACCAGGTTCCATGTATTGATCTGTGGCCTTTTTTTGGTGTGAAACCACCTGGCCCTCCTGCTGAGGACCCCAAATCCTTTGGGCTCAGCCAGGACACCCAGAGAAACCCAAACCCTCCACCTGTTTTCCCAACCCCACCCCCCTAATCCCAGAGCA
>NW_026590490.1:61637-116741 GCF_907164565.1 Psammomys obesus
AAAAGTAAAATTGTGCATTTACACACAAACATAAACACACATAAATATACACACACATACCTATATACACATACTCACACAAACATAAATATACACATGCTCAAAGATAAATGTAAACATGTATACACATAAATAGACATATATTTCCCCAAAATATATATACGTGCTCATATATATACATGTTTATGTGTATACACATAGTTATACATATGTATATACACATACAAATGGATACATACAAACATAAACATGTACACATGAAAACATAAACACATACACACCTTAAATATAAACATGAAAAACCATATAAACATACACATATACACCCACATAAATATTTGCATGCACACATACATGAATATACTCATGTGCTAGTATGGAAATTAACACATACATAAATATACACATATACACAAGACCATACATATGAACATGCATATGTACATGCACATAAATATACATATATATACACTCAAAAGTATATATATACACACATAAATATACATATAACACAGATAAATATACACATGTACAATAACACAAACATACAAGGAACAAATAAACACATAGATATATACATGTGCAACATGAATATACACACATACACACACATAAATAATTGAGAAACAAATTTATATATATATATACACACAAAGAACTCATCTATACACACATTAACATATACACTTACACATATCTAAACATACACATGTACACACTTATGTACACTAATATAAATGTGTTAAGAAACACACACATAAATATAAACATGTACACACATGTTTGTACACATATAAATATACACATATTTACACACAAATATGTACACACACAAAGATAAACATACATATGTACATACACATAAACATGAACATGGAACATTTACTCACATAAATATACAAATGTATGCTCACATCAGCATACACATGTACACACAGAAATACACATATGTACACCAATACATAAACATACACAAGTACAAACACAGACATACACAGGTACATACACATGAACATACACAACTACACACAAAAATATACACACATACAACATAAATATATGCCTACTCACCCCAGGTAGGGATCACACAACAGACCGAAGCACAGATACCACCTAAGTCCATCTTAGTGAACCATGAGTTTTGTTTGGGTTGCATTCAGAAATGGGGGTGAGGGGTTACTTACAGGAGAACTGACTCCTAGACAGCTGTATCACCAAACCCCAGCCAGCATGGGAACCTGGAACATACTGTACGGTCCACAGGCAGCTCTACGGGTTGAAGAGCGTCCTTTCAGGTGCTTCAGTTGATATAAACCTCTTCCAGGCAGCTTACCTAGTTTCTGCTTTTTACAGACAGCTGGTCTGGTCTCAGAGTCTTTGCAGCTTTTTTCTTCTAATGGTCTTTTTTGCCACTCAATTTTCTTTTAGCTGAGGACTCTCAGCTTTTACTATTTACTCTGGTACAGAGGGACCTCATCAGTCTCAGGAACTTCCTGAAATTCTTTTGCGTTATTTACCTTCCTGCTTTAGGAGCTGCCCTGCTGGATGAAATGTTTCAATCTCAGAGGAAGCTGTTATGCAACACGGAACCATTTCATCCAGCTTTTCCAGTCCTTCTGCACCCTCTTCCACAGTGATCATGAAGCCTTGGAGGTGATTACAGATGTCCACCTATAACTAATAAGTAGGCCATCATGCCACAGTAACAGTCACTTGTTTTCAGGTTCGGAGTTGAAGTTGATAACAACAGTGTAAGAATAAACACATATGTTTAAAAGGCAGTGTAACAGGAACATCCCATCCACCTAGGAAAAAACATAGAAGTTGTTTCCCCATTGGGACATAGGACTTACCCAGCCACAGGTTTTTGTCTTGGCTTATAGTACCAGGCTTGAACTCTTTCTTGTAAAGCAGGTCTTATATCCAATTGGAAGGCTGTTCATATTACTGATGATAGCCAAGCCACTACTGCACAAGTAGGAACATCCTGCCTAGCACGTCAGTATTTTAGCACACGGGGTCCATAGCCATAGGACTGTCACATAGGAATGGTGACAGTTCTCCACCAGAAGCCTGTGTGGCCCCTTCCTGCACTATGAAAGCCAACCAGCAGTGTAGGGGTTTACAGAGAAATCATGTTTAATTTCCTCCATGTTCTGCAATCAAAGTGTGCAAGTGTCTCCAGCACGCCAGTCTAGTTCTGGCATATAACCATATGCAATACAGTATCCTTTATGAGTTTGTGGGGCCTCACAGAGAGGTAGCCTAGCCCTGGCACTGAGGTTTTCATTCAATAACCTTATGGGCTTCAATAATCTTTCCAACTTTGTAGAATATGTTTTGGATATTTTTTTCCTTTCTTTCCAATAACCCAGCCTCTATAGGGTTGTAAGGTAGGTGGAAGTACCATCGCACCTGATTGTCTTCTAATGACTCCTTCAAATCTGCAAAACTCTAAGAGGTTAGCATTATGTCATCAATATAACAGAACCTTTTTCAGTATCTACCACAGTCTCAACACTATTTAAAAGTCTACAGATCAAAGTCCAGTCTGCAGATTTCCTCAGCAAATATCCCACAATTCTGGTATCTCTAATATCTTCGGGTCTCCAATGAAATCCAGGCTTCACTTTTACAGCTTCATGAAATGGCCTCTTTGGACCCCCAAGTAAAGACATACTTGACACATGCCTGGCCTCAGTGGCTTTCCATAGCTACAGAGGGAGATTCCACAATCCCTTTCTTGTATCCTTGATTCTAAATCCAGAAGCATATGGTCAAAGTGGCCAAGTTTTGGTGCTTGATGGGACTGGAACCTGGCGCCTTCATTCAGTTTCATTTGCATCAACATTTTGTTGGTGAAGATTTTTTTTTACTGATTAAGTTTTTCTTTAATTTCTTTTAACAGGTTGGAAGCTTAGCTGGGTGGGACCTGGCCCTGAGTTCACCACTCCCTTTATTCCACTTAGCATCATGCTTTTCTTTAAACATTTTATCTCCTGAACACTGGTCTTAGGCCCCATTACAGTTTCTTTTTTTTTTTAATTTTAATTTTATTTTTTCTTCACAATTTATTCATTATATATCCAAATTGAAGGACCCTCCCTCAACTCCCCCCAGTCCCACACTCCTTCCCTCTTCTCCCCATCCCCTTCCTCTAATCCACTGAAAGGAGGAGTTCTCCACTATTACCATCTGCCCATAGAGTGTTAAATCTCATCAGGACTGCCTGTATCCTCTTCCTCCATGGCTTGGCAAGGCTGCATCACCAGGGGAGAATGATCTAAGAACAGTCAATGGAGTTCATGATAGAGGCAGCCCCTGCTCCCCTCACTCGGAGATCCACATGGAGATTGAACTGCGAATTGGCCTCATCTGAGCAGGGGGTCTAGGTCCTCTCCATGCATGGTCCTCCATTGGTGCATCAGTCTCTGAAGGACCTCCTGGACTCAAATCCTTTAGCTTTGTTGGTCTCCTTGTAGGGCTCCTGTGCCCTCCATGTCCCTGTATCCCTATCCTTCTCTTCTTCCATAAGACTTCCTGCATTCTGTCCAAAGTTTGGCCTCAGCAACTGCTTCGATCCCCTATTGGGAGGATCCTTTCAGAGGACCCTCTATGATAGGCTCCCATCCTGTTTCTTCTCTTCCACCACTTCTGGTGTCTATCCTGTTTGCCATTCTGAATGAGATTTAAGCATCCTCCCTAGGGTCCTCCTTAGTATTTAGCCACTTTAGGTCTGTAGGTAGCTATCTTGTAGAGAAATTTTAATTCAGAAGTGGCTGTTCTGGCAAAAAGATAACATCCAAAGACCTTCTAGTTTTGTGTGTACTGGCTGGAATACAAACACACTTTTAATCCAGGAGACAAAGGCAAGCAGATCTGCGTTCAAAGCTAGCCTGGTACAGAGCAAGTATCAGGTAAAGAAGAAGATTAGGTCCACTCATGGTGGTGCATGCCTTTAAACCCAAACAATAAAGGCAAAATTACTTTGTAAAATAAAGCAACCATATTTAAAAGTGATGTTTAATTGAGTCGCAAAAAATCTGATGAATCAGAAAAAGAATACACCCAACTTCAGAAGAAAAGAAAGGAAAGGGAAGCTACTTAAGAAGCAACGCAAAGGAGAGGGAGGGGTTAACCAGGGATAGTTTTACAGTGAGAGGTTGAATGAGAGAACAAGCTCAAAACAGGTGATGATAGAAGGATTCAGAGAATGAGAAGGAGCCAGAAGATCAGAGAAGATTATTAGAGTTAGTTTGAGGCCAAGCAGAATAATTCAGAGGCAGAGAGAAAAGCCAGACTGAATATGTCAGCTGGGAGAAGAGTTTGAGCCAGAACAGCTGAATTGAACCAGGCAGCCCAGAGTTCAGTTAGAACAAAAAAAGGATGAGCTTATTCAGCTCAGTCTCAGAAGCTGAAAACATTCTTAGGTTGGATAGTACGGAGACTAGACGCTTTCATGTATAGGCCTAGGTTAGCAGAAGGAGACAATAAGCCTCTAAGACAACAATTGAAACAGTCAAATAAAAGTTCCTTTTACAGTTTCTGGTTCTCTTTTTCTCCTCAAATTGTACATTTTGTATTTTTCTTGGCTCACCTTACTCATTTTCATAAATTTCAATAAGAGTGGCCACGAATAGCCACATGACACAATCACTACTAGGCTGTCTTGAAATCTTCTCCCCAGTGCCATTAATCCAAAACTCTCCAATTTAGCCTCAGACAGATTTTTTTTTAATTTTATTTTTTTCTTATCAGTTACATTTTATTAACTCTGTATCCCAGCTGTGTCCCGATCCCTCATTCCCTCCCAGTCCCTCCCTCCCTCCCTCATCTCCACCGTGCCCCTTGCCAAGTCCACTGATGGGGGGGGACCTCCTCCCCATTCATCTGATCCTGTTTTATCAGGTATCTTCAGGACTGGCTGCAAAGCTCTCCTCTGTGGCCTAACAGGACTGCTCCTCCCTTGGGGGGTGGGGAGGCCAAAGAGCCAGTCATTGAGTTCCTGTTAGAAATAGTCCTTGTTCCCCTCACTATGGGAAACCAATTGGTTACTGAGCTACCACAGGCTACATCTGAGCAGAGGTTATATCCATATATGGTCCTTGGTTGAATGTCAGTCTCAGAAAAGACCCTGTGCCCAAATATATTTGGTCCTTGTGGAGTTCCTATCCTTTCCCCATCATACTAACTCCCCTTCTTTCATGATTCCCTGTACTCTGCCAAAGGTTTGGTCATGAGTCTTTGCTTTGAAAACACTGCTAGTTAGAGTCTTTCAAATGTGCTCAGTAGACTCCTGTCAATGTTCAATGCGCATCCCATCTGTCTTTCAACACGAGGATTGATAATCTTACCCCATGTCCACTCTCTTGATTATCTTTTTTAGGTGTACAGATTTCATTATGTTTATCATATCTTATAGGTCTATATAAGCGAGTATATACCATGTTTGTCTTTCTCCTTCTGGGATATTTCACTCAGAATGATCTTTTCTAGATCCCACCATTTGCCTGCAAATTTCATGATTTCCTCCTTTTTGATTGCTGAGTAGTATTCCATTGTGTAAAAATACCACAATTTCTGTATCCATTCCTCCGTTGATGGATATCTGGGTTGTTTCCAGGTTCTGGTTATTACAAATAAAGCTGCTATAAACATGGTTGAGCAAATATCCCTTTTGTGTAGTTGAGCAAAGTTTGGGTAAATACCTAGCAGTGGTATAGCTGGGTCTTGAGGAAGCACTATTCCTAATTGCCTCAGACAGATTTTTAAGACAAAGCTAAAATGCAGCCACATTCTTGCCTAAAATATTACAAGAATGGTCTCTAGACCACTCACTAATATTCTTCCCCTCTAAAACCCTTGAACCTCCTCAGTTCAAATAACCCTCAGCACTGTCTTTCATGCTCCTACTAGGTGGTCCATTAAGCCCAACCTAAAATGTGTAACCATTTACCTAGTCCAAAGTCCTAAAATCTTTTAAATTCATCCAATAATCAGCATGGTGAGGCCTGTCACAGCAACACACCAGTCCCTGGTACCTATTCCTGTCTTAGTAACTATTCTATTGCTGTGAAAAGACACCATGACCATGGCAACTATTATAAAAGAAAACATTTAGTTGGGGGCTTGCTTACAGTTTCAGAGGCCTAGTCTCTTATTACCAAGGCAGGGACAGGCATGGGAGGTATGGTGCTGGAGAAGTACTTGAAAGCTAAATCCTCATCTGCAGGCAGAGAGAGAGGCAGAGAGAGTGGTCCCGGCAGGAGCTTTTGGAACCTTACAGTCCACCCCCAGTGACACACTTCCTCCAACAAGTTCACAGCTCTGACTACCTGATGACTAAACATTCAAATACACATGCCCATGAGGGCCATGCTTATTCAAACCACCACAGGTACCTTTTGGATTTAAACCCATTTAGCTCTTTGTTCAACTACGGGGATAAGGAAGATGCTCAATAGTTGTAAAGGACTCAGGTCATAGGACAGCCTGCATAGTACTGGTGTCAGAGCTTGCACAGACCATATCTCACTGCTGTAAGAATGCATGCCACCTTTGATTCTGTGCCACACGGAAATCAGTTTGGTGAGGAAGCCTTCAATCCATAAAGTCACGGAGGTAGAACCAGTTATGGATTCCACCTGTTGCAATGCTTTTTATACCTCTCACAGTTGCTGCTCTAGTGTTGTATGTAAAGATTATGCTCTCTTCCATGACTGAGACCAAAACCTTACTGGAACTATTTCTAGGTTGCTTAAGTCATAATCCAAAGCTGTAGCCATCTGAACTCCTGGTGATGTCTAACTGGAAGGGAGACTTGGATAGTGGGGCACACAGCTGCTTAGCCTGATCTACGAGGATCTTAGCCTGCTCAAAGTTCTCTTGAGCCTTTCTTTCCCAATTCCATATTCCTTCTCAATTTATACAGAGAATAGATAAGCTTAAGCAAGATGTATGAAAATATGCCAGTATCTTAAGAGTCCCCCAATATTTGTAGCTTCTTAAGATTTATAAATGCTGGCAGTTGTGGGTTTTATCAATAACACTGTCAAGTATCATACACATCTTACCAGACCATAACACCAGAAAAATTTTTACAGGGGTGTCTGGCCTTTGTACCTTAGGCACATGCACGTGGACCTTCCATCCTCATTCTTTTAGATGCATTTGTATGTCTCTCTAAATCTGCAAAACAGTCAAAGGTTAACTGTATAATAACAGGCCAGTGGAAAATCACCCTGCCCCTGGCCTGCCCTGAAGCACAGAGGCTTTAATGGCCAAACAATACTTCAGCTGTTAGGGGCCAAACACTGTTTCAGAGTTAACAGCTAAGCAATACTTCCAGCCACACTGTATTATTCCAGTACCTCACTGCTCATGCTCCATTAGCTAACTGTTCATGCTCCAAAGACCCTATAAAGCCTGCCCCTCAGCCCAGTCCTTTGCTGTCTCGTCCCACTCAGAAAAGAGTTTTGTGTTTTTGTGTTTCTCACCAATAATCTCTTATGAATGGTTTATTTTATGGTGTGACTTTGTGGCTCTTGATAGCTAAGATGCCCTTGTGCTGGAAAAAAATAAAAACAAACAAAAATACCTTTCATTGGTTTCAAGTCTTGGATAGGCTCTCCTGGTGCCTGTGCCACAGCCCCCTTCAGAGGGTGACTCTGTTCCTGCCTCAGGGTCTGAGCTACACTGGAACTCTATCTTTCATATCAGGTCCACCTGCAACAGACTCGCCTTCCAGCTCACCAATTGCACAGCATCTCATTTACCAGTGGTAATTCAGTAAGTTTCCCCTTTGGTTGGTATAAACACTTTCCTGAGTCTGACAAGTGACTTTTGCATATAGTGACAACCCACTAAATGGCGTCAGCCCTTTCTGAGTCCAGGGAATGCCCTTGACTACAGGCTGCTGTGACCTTTTCTTTTCTCCCCACCCCTTCTCATTCATGGGAATAATGACATCCATACCCTTTCTTTCTCCCTTAGGATGCCTCTTAGGAAACCTCCAGCCTTTCCACCTAGCACTCAAACTGAAAGGCCCCAAACTTATCCACTTTTGCAATCAAATTTGGCCTCAATATCCCTTAGATAACTAACCCAAATGGCCACGTACACCTCAATATTACATCTACTGCGAGTGACTGGAGAAATGGAGATTCACTTTTACTTGCATTCCAGCTTTCTCTTATCTCTGCTTCAAGCCCTCTCTCTGTATGGAATGCCGAAAACTATAGCTAAACACCATTCCTCTCTTGTCATCCAATTACAAAACCCTATCAATTACGTCACCCATGCTTAATATCCACTCTCTCTCCGAAGTTTCAGGGGACTTAAGCCTCTTATCTCTGACCTCTTAAGTAAAGCCCTTCTGTGTTCTACTTCTTCCACACTTTAACACTCCCATACTTACAGTTTAAAAACCTAACAGAACTTACACTTGGCTCAGGATCTCTGACTACTGACTTCAGTGGTTCCTCTTCCCATAGTACCCAACCCTTATACTCTCCTTTCCACCATCCCCTCAAGGACCTCTCATTTCTCTGTCCTAGACCTCAACAATGCCTTCTTTTCCTCCCAACCCCCAGACATAAATTACTTTTGCCTTTACTTGGACTGACCCAGGCACCAACTATTCTATATAACTCACTTGGAATATCCTACTCCAACTCCCGAAGTTCCCAGACAGCCCACATCTAGTTGGCCAGGATTTGGTCTATGATTTACTCTCATTGTCTCTTCCTGAATCTAAGCTTACACAACATATAGAAGAGCTCCTTTGCTGTAGTTCAACCCTACTCATTAGTAGGTTAGGCTGATACCTCTACTCTACTAAACTTTCTGTCTAGCCAGGGATATAGGGTCTCACCCTCCAACGTGTCCATCCTTCAGGCCATTACCCTAGATAGAAAATGCCTAATCCAGTCACTCCAAGTCCCCAAAACTAAGGATAAAATTCTATCCTTCCTAGGGATGTCTGGCTTCTTACACTCTTGGATCCCCTATTTCTTCCTTATTGCTCACCCTTTTATAGAGGTGGCCCTTGACCTCTCACACAAGCCCCTCCTTGTACCTATTGCCAAGCCTTTTTTTATTTTTATTTTTTAATATTAGTTACAGTTTGTTAACTTTGTATCCCTGCTGTATCCTACTCCCTCTTTCCCTCCCAATCCCACCCTCCCACCCTCAACTCCTCTCTGCCAAGCCTTTTCATAAGCTTCAAACCAAACCATTAATAGCTCTTATCAGTGTCTTTCAACTAGCAAAAGAACTTGGTTCCTCCAAACCAACCTTCTAATCTGACTCAAGCTGCTGATCTGACTCCCCTAAGTTATGTATGGAGCATTTGTTTCTGCTGGCTTCTGCCATCCACCTTATTTGATTCCACATACTAGATTTCATCTCTTCAGCTGCCTTTTCCCTCCACTTGATTTAACCATTCATTTCTCCTCTCCTACTCAATAAGTATACTATCTATGTCTCCTGGAGCCTGCTATACCCTCCAGGGCACCCACCATATGGGCATCTCTCTGCTATGCCCTCTGGGCTCAACCATGTGGGCAGCTTTCTAATTATTAAGACACTTATTTCTCTCCCTCTATTGGAACCCTCCATGTTTCCTTGTCTCCTCCTCCTAGGAGCTGCCTGATAAGTCACACAGCTTATTTAAGCCCTTTTGGCCTCTGCAACCTTTGCCCTCCTGTCTCTAAGCTACCTCCAGGAAGTCTTATAACTTTTCCATGCCATCCCAGGCTTCTCTCTGTTACCAGAAACAGTTTGACCTCAGTATAGCCCAGTGATCAAAATTGGCATGCTCAATTTTCAAATTCTCTCATATGGTAACAACTTCTGCCACTGCACCACCAAATGATTCAGAATTGTTTTATAGCTAAACTTTCTCCTTCTTTACAAGTTGCTCCCTGTCTTATAAACTTCTTGTCTAGATTTCTTCAAAGGGAAATTAAAAAAAAAGTCTAACTAGCCCTTTAATGAATTATTACAGGATTATCATCCCCTGTCTACAAAACTTGCTGCTTAGCCTCAAAGACTAAGCAGCAAGTAGTCTAATGATAATTTCACCCCTTTCCTGACCTCCTGATTAGATATAAATAGGGAAAAAAAAAGGAGGGGGGAGAATCCTGCTACATTTGTCTTCAAGTGACTTATTCTTTTTTTTTTAATTTTATTTTTTTCTTATCAGTTACATTTTATTAACTCTGTATCCCAGCTGTGTCCCGATCCCTCATTCCCTCCCAGTCCCTCCCTCCCTCCCTCATCTCCACCGTGCCCCTTGCCAAGTCCACTGATGGGGGGGGACCTCCTCCCCATTCATCTGATCCTGTTTTATCAAGTATCTTCAGGACTGGCTGCAAAGCTCTCCTCTGTGGCCTAACAGGACTGCTCCTCCCTTGGGGGATGGGGAGGTCAAAGAGCCAGTCATTGAGTTCCTGTTAGAAATAGTCCTTGTTCCCCTCACTATGGGAAACCAGTTGGTTACTGAGCTACCACAGGCTACATCTGAACAGAGGTTCTAGGTTACATTCATACATGGTCCTTTGTTGAATGTCAGTCTCAGAAAAGACCCTGTGCCCAGATAAATTTGGTCCTTGTGGAGTTCCTATCCTTTCCTCATCAGACTAACTCCCCTTCTTTCTTATGATTCCCTTCTATTTTACCTTTTTATTATCTCTAACGTATTCTTTTACTTTATGGAGATTCTACATGCTGTCTAAGTCACTGATATCTGTGAAAGCTTTTCCTACTTTATAAAGATCCTGCCCCACTGAAAGGATCAGCAAAGCTGCTAAAGTGCCATATCAGTCTCTATGCCCTACTGGATAAACGTTTTTCTTTTACTACTTTGTAAACACAATTCTATCTGGTCCGAAAAACAGGTCTTCAAAAGCAACTTTCCTTATTACTGGTTGCCCCCAGGAGCACCTTTCACTCTGCCATGGTCCTCTAGCCCTTGATATTTTTAGGGACTTCAGAAGGTGATCAGCAGGCGTTTTTAATGGCTTTGATAAGCCAGTCCTTCAACAACTGATTTCCCTCATACCATCTTAGGTTATGCAGCCTTTGTCTTAAGAAGAGATGGATACATTACTCAGTTTTTCTGCCTCCACAATAGTCAGACTGATCCTATCTGTGCCGTTTCCCACAGCCTCACAAGCCAAGATGAGACATGCTCTTTCATTGCTTGTTTAAGTCTTCCCTAATGGCAGCAGTTGAAGCACTGAGTATTTCCTAATCACATTAGTTACTTGCATTCGCTCATGATTAATGCCTCCATTTGCATGGTAAATTACAGCTTTTCCCTCTTTTTCTACTAAAGGTTGGACCTGAAAGGTATTTCTATTTCTTTTTTTTAAAAGATTTATTTATTTATTTGACATTTATGGGCATTCTATCTGCATATATGCCTGGATGCCAGAAGAGGGCTTCAGATCATGTTACAGATGGATTGTGAGCCACCATGTGGTTGCTGGGAATTGAACTCAGGACCTCTGGAAAAGGAGCCAGTGCTCCTAACCACTGAGCCATCTCTCCAGCCCAGTATTTCTATTTCTTTTACCATCCCTCTTTCGTCCTTTTGTTTGTATAATATAGTTGCCAAATCAGAGGTTAGCACAGAGGATGCTAGCCACATCTTCCTTTATTCTTGCAATTTCTCCTTTACTTGAACAAGTTCCTGCTTTACACAAACAAGTTCCTACTTGGCTTCCGTCTAAGCCTCAGACACATTTCTACCTACCTACAACATTGGCCAGACAAACTCTACTTCTGCTTACCAGCAGTCTTGCCTCTTGTGTACTAATCTCAAAGACTGCAAAATTTATCCTAAACTTTTAACTGTTTTTAGGGAATCTCCGTATTCATGTGGAGATTCACTCTTAAAGCAGGCATGCTACCTTATACCATACAGACAAAACTGCTATCTTTCCACAGACACTCCTAACCCTCATGGCTCAGCGTTTGTTTCATGTCTCACTATCCATAGCAGGTACTGCAAAACTGCTGTCATAGCACAAGGGCACAATAACATTCACTATACAGAAAAAGACAATTGTTTTAGAATTTCCTCCAAGGATGCTCCTCCCTCAGGCTTCTCAGACTCAGTAACACGTGAAGCAACTCCAGCCAGCCCAGGCATGGCAAACATGGCTCTGGCAGGCCTTGCCCTTCTCCTCCATTCCTTCTGCCTTATTAAAAACTGTTAGATGACATCCCTAAAGCTAGCCATCAAAGTTTGTTCCTTTATTTGGCCACTTCCTCCTCCTGAGCCTGACTTCTAAGGTCCAAGTATCAAAGTATTAAAGTCATGCAATCAAATATCCCCTTCAGTTCACCAAATTAACATGCCAAATTAAAATTAAATACCTCATCCTAACACAGGATTTCCCCTTCTATCTTTATAAACTGCTATTTGTATATGGGGCATGTCTGTCTCCTCTATCCAGAGGCAGTCCTTTGTCCCCTGGAACAAATACCTTTTCCCTTCTCTCTTATTCTTTTCCCCTTTTCCCTCTTTCTCTATCTCCTGACTTTTTTCTTATTCCCTGTCCTTTGTCCCTATGGGGCAAATAAATTTTCTTTGTGATGAGACCTTGGTCTTGGGGTGTCCTGAGACTTCCTTTCAACATGCCTTGCTACCCATACCAGGACAGTGCAATCATTCCTCCCAACCCATCTTTGGTTCTGTCAGTTCCCTTTTGGGGTATCAACTATGTTATCTGACAGAAAGTTTTCTTGGGAGACAACACATGTGTACTCATTGCAGCTATGCATACCATGACAGACCAAAGTACAGATACCATAGTCTTTTGGGATAATGTCTTTGTACACTTTATAAAGATAATCTCTACATTATTCAAATGCTGATTTCTGTGCAGATGTGATTCAGGCTGGACTTTGACATTGTCATTTTTATGAAGCATCTCCATTCTCACTGTTTTGTGAACATTGTTCTCCATCACCTTCTGATTAGTCAAATAAAGATCTGAACAGCCAATAGTTGGGCTTGAGAGGAAAAGGCAGGGCCAGAGACAGGGAGTGGGGAGAGAGAGAGGGAGAGAGAAAGTGTGTGTGTATGTCTCAGGAGGGGACTGGGAGTCACCATCAAGGCAAGGATGGAGAAAAAGGTACCAGAGCAAAACTAAGATGGCAGGTAATGAGCCACTTGGTGGAAAGCAGGCCAGGCCAGTGTTAGGATATCTGAGTATCTGCCCAGCTATAGTTCCTGAAGCTTTTAATAAATCTAAAGATCTCTGTGTCATTATTTGGGATCTAGGGCAGGCATAGAAAAAAACCCCTTTCATTTTACAACAGTCCAACTTGAAAAATCCTGAGCTTCATTTGGGTTGTATGAAGGAATGTAAGTGAGGGGTTACTTACAGGAACAGAAATGACTCACAGACAGCTTTATCACCAAATCTCACTCAGCATGGAAACCTGAAGCACACTGTCTGAAGGCAGCTGAGCAGGCTGAAGAGTGTCCTTCCAGGTGCTTCAGTTGGTCTAAACCGCTTTCCAACCAGCTCAGCTGTTTTCTGTTTCTTGCAGGCAGATCCACTTGTCCTCAGAACCTTCTTCGAGCTTTCCTCCTTTGAGAGTATTCTTTGCAGCTCAGTTTCCTTTCCTTTTAGAGGGAACTCTCAGCTTTTATTGTTTACTCTCACAGGGAGAAACCTAGTGAATCTGGTCAGTTTCAGGAACCTCCTGATGATCTTTTGAGTTGATTAACTTCCTGCTTAAGGAGCTGCTCTACATAATGAAATGTTCCAGTCATAAAGGAAACTGTTATATAATATATACATGCACAGAAAAAAATATACACACAAAAAATGTACACATGTAAAATGCATAAATATTCACACATGTAAACACACTTAAATAGCCACATATATATACATAAACATACACATGTACACACATTAACATACCATATACACACATAATCATAGATATGAACACAATATTATATGTGCACATGTATGTTGTTATGTTTGCATACATGTGTACATTTATGAACATGTTGGTGTGCATATGTATATATTTACTTGTGTATATCTCTGTGTTCATGTGTATATTTATGTTACAAAGGTCTATGTTTTTGTGTGGACATGTGTATTTTTTGTGTTTACAAATGTTATGCTTATGTTGGTGTGTGTACACGGTTATATTAATGTTTGTTTAACATGAATGTTTATGTATGTGTTTACATGCTATATATTTATGTGTGTGCATGTGTACATTTACGTGTGTACATGTGAATGTTTATATGTGTTTACATGAGTGAATTTATTTGTGTATACATATGTATATTCATGTATATTTGTACATTTTATATTTATGTGTGTACATGTGTATATTTATGGGTGTATTGATGTGTATATTTATGTTTGTGTGTTTACAATTATACACTGATGCACAGGTACTTGTGTTTATTTAAGTGTGTAACCTTGTGTATTTTTATGATGTGTGTGAGGACATATATTTTATGTTTGTGTGTACATGTTTATGTTTATATATATCTCTCTATAAGTGTAGGTTTATATGGGTGTAGGCTTATATGTTTGTACATGTTTATGTGTATTACATGAGTATAATTGTACATATATGTATGTATGTGTGGTTACATATACATATTTATGTGTTTATATATGTGCATATTCATAGGTGTATATGTGTATATTTACATATGTGTACATTTATGTGTGTGAACATGAGAGTATGTTATGTATACAGATGTGTATACCAACTTGTCTGTCCATGTGTATTTATATGTCTGTTCTTGTGTATGTTTGTGTGTACCTGTATATATATACATGAGTGTACATGTGTATATTTATGTGAGGACCTGTGTATGTATTTATGTGTTTGTATATATTATTTGTGTTTACATGAATATACTTACATGTAAATATGTGTATAATTATGTTTGCACATACGTATATTTATGTGCATGTGTATTTTTCTAGGTTTGTGTATATTTATTTGTGTTTACATTAGTATAATTACATGTATATATGTACATGTATAATCATGTTTGTACATGTATACTTTCATGGTGTATATAATTATGTATTTGTATATATGAACATTACTGTGTGTGTAGTTGTGCATTTTTCTATGTGATTAAATAGGTTTAATTATAATTGTACATGTTTATATATTGTTTGTACATATGTATATGTATATGTGTACATGTGTATATTTATGTGGTTTTGCACATATTTATTTTGTGTGTATACTTGTATATGTTTGTTTTTTGTGTGTATGTGTATATGTTCATGTTTGTGTGTGTCCATGTGTATATTTATGTGTGTGTTCATGTGTATATTTATGAGTACACATGTGTATGCGTGTTTGCTTATATGTGTACATGTGAATATTTATATGTATATGTACTTGTGTATTTTTATATGTATGTATAGGTATATATTTATGTGTGTACATGTGTCTATTTATATGTGTACATGTCTACATTTATGTGTGTGAACACATGTATATTTTGTATGTGTGCTTTTGTGTGTATGTTTTTTATGTGTGTATACTTACTTGTGTGTACAAATGTATATATTTTCCCTCCCTATGATTTCAGAAATAATATTCAATTCTCAGATAGGCTGTCCCTGAACACTATAAAGGATATATTTTCATTATTCTGTGTCTTCTAATTTCTCTAAATATATTGCCCACTTATGTGTTTATCACTGGTCCCACTCACTATGCTCTAAGTACCACGAGTGAAGAGTCTCATTTTGGTTGTTTTCTACGGTGTCTCTAGGTTAGTGTTATTAGATTTTTGGTAAGCAAGTGTGTGAGTGAATAAGTGAATGAATGGATGAATGGGTTGGTGGATGAATGAATTCTCCTTGACTAGACATTTGATGTGCATTTTGCAATCACCACACACACCTTAAGAGAGACTGAATTTTGCTTTCAGTTCCATAAGCTGAAGAGAGGTGCAGCTGAGTCAATAGAATTGTGAACTTTCCTCACCAGAACATTTCATCTTGAACAGAAATTATTACGGGCAGCAAAGGCAACTTGGCTAAATAATAGACTAATTTCCCAGTGGGAATCTGGGTGGCAGAGATTCCAGTGTTTCTGCTTCTTAAAGAGGTAGTGCTCATACTCCAACCAAGGACTATCCATGGAGATAACCTGGAACCCTGACAATGCAGCCACTTCTGATGAGAACTGATAGACTAAGATCAGAAAGAAGGAGAGAAGAACCTCCCCTATCAGTGGACTTGGGGAGGGGCATGCATGTAGAAAGGGGAGAAAGGGTGGGATTGGGAGGGGAGGAGGGAGGGACTTATGGGGGGATACGAAATGAATAAAGTGTAATTAATAAAAGTTAAAAAAAGAGGTAGTGCTGCCAGCATTTGGCTAAGGATCACATCCAGTTCCAAATTCCAGACTGCACTTGGGGCATTACACACATCCAATACGTACCCAGTGATCATCAGAACAGTGCAGTGATTGTTTGAGGAAGGAAAGGGGACTCAATAAGCTTAAGAAAGGGCCTGATTTTCCAGGACCTTCTTCTGAGGTTGTTCTAATTTGGGACTGATGGAATGACAAAGCTCTTTCTACTTCCCTTACACGATGTGGCTGGATTTGGAAGATTTTTTCATTTCTCAGGCCTCTGCTGATGCCTGCGAGCACTCCCATTATTTTCACCATTTAAAATACTGCCTTCCCCACTGATAATAAGCTGGCAGCCAGAAGCCATCTTTGTGATTCTAGAATGGCAGTTTCTGTAGAAAAACTTGAAAATGTGAAGAGAGCCCTGGACCAGAAATCAGAAATACAAAGGCCTATGGTCACCCAGACAGATTTGAGGACTCTCACTGGCTCTCAGCTGTCTCCCATGTAAGGAGTGGTTTAAGTTTGTTGGTGACTTGGGAGTTGGTTTAGCATCTGACTGGGATTCAGCTGTCATTGTGCATTTGCATTTTGTGAGATTCTGTGAAGACACCCCCCATTTTTTTCTGTAACTCTTGATTTATCATTCATACATGATGTGTTTGGAGTGGCTGAGGGTCAAGGTTATTCTAGCTGTGCACAAATATATAAAGCATTGAACCAAAGCCTTCCTAATAGTGACCATTCTTTAGTAACCTGTCCTGTTTTGACATGTGTTCCTTTTGTAGCCCATTCAGAGGATTGTTTGGTTTTTTTTCAAAGTGGGGTTTCCCTATCACTTAGGAGCCACCATGAAATTAATACAATCATGGTGAAATAGCCCATCAGAGGACATCATAGTTCCAAAGGCCTTAGTAACTTCAGGGGCACCTTAAACAGAAAGAGGAGTCAGATGCTCACTGCACCAAGCACTGCTCAGTCCTGATGCTGCCCTCTGGCAGGTTTAGGCTGTGGTGAAGGAGACCCATCAGAGAGCAGAGGGCAGAGGGCACAGCATGGCAGAAATGTGACTTCTTTGCCAGTCTAGAAATTCTGGCAGTGGAGTCTCAAGGACATTGTACTCTCCTGGCCTTCACAAGAAGAAAGATCGTTGAGGAAAAGCAGACTTATAACAATGTTTTATGAATGGTCATGATTAGTAAGGTTTTGCCTCTATGCTTTATAAATTTGGTTTTGCTTGATGATGCTTATCTTATCAAGAGGACAACCAAAACAGTCAAAATAACTGAGCCTATGCAACTAGAACAAGCAAGACCAAATCCAGAACTCTTTATTACCAAATTGCTGTCTGCCCTAAAAACATCAGCAATAAGAAAAATAACCAAAGAGGAGGGAATGCAGTAAGAAGTTGTGGAAACCACTTTGGACATGAGGTCTAAAGTCCTTTATTACTTTGATAATCTTGGGCAAATTATTTGACTACTTTGAGTGACAGTATCTTTCCTTATAACATGGAAATAAGCAATCTTTACTTCACAGCATAATGGTAAAGGACTGAGTATATCAAATATTTCCTTTGGTGCCTGACATGTAATAAATGCTCAGTAAATGTTAGTCACTGGTGGTAATATTGCTCCTTGTCTTACCTCCATCTTCTTTCCAGGACTATTACAAGGCTGACAGGAGGAACCAACTGGGAAAGTTCTGTTTGCTGTGTGCTTGTCAGCAATCCTTTTTGTTACAATTATAGCAGTCTAAGGGAAAGTTTTATTCCAAAAGCTCATACCCCATTCTTCCTTAGAATGGTTCAAATTCTTTGCTCTGCTGCCAACACTGACAACGAGCAAGGGTTTGAATCAATGCCCACTGTGAATGACGTCCTTCAACATATCAAAGAACTGTGCAGCAGATGCTTTTTCTGGGCTTATTTTAACATCAGAGGGACTTTGAAGCTGGGTTTTAACATTTAACATCATTATTTAGAGATGGCACTCTTTAATGAATATAGGTTTGTAACCTAGGACATGGGAGGAAGACAAAACCTTAGATTCAAGCTAATTCTGTTGTTGGTTGTTACTGATTTTTGAGAACAGTGGATGTGCATTGTAAAAAGAAAATGGAAAATGCAGAAATATGTGGAAAAAATTTAAAACATTCATAGTACAATCTCTTAGAAACGAAGAATGCTTATGATTCAGTGTATTTTGACTTGGTTCTTTATTCTGTGCCGGGGCCAGACGGGCAGAGTCGAACAGTTCTTGAGTTGGGCGTGAGGATTAAAATTAATAAAATAAACACACAGCACACAGGAAACTTTTTAAAGGTCCAGACTCGACAGCCACAGCAAAAGGCAGACTGCTGCAGCAAGCAGCGTCAGCAACAAGCCTCAAGTCTCTGCCTGCCTCCTCTGTCTCCAGCCTTCTCTTTGTCTCCAGCCTTCTCTTGCCCTAACTGTCGGCCTGTCTTTTTATTGTAGAGTTTCTGAGCCAGAGTAAAAACATCTCAGAACAATAGGTTAATTTGCACAAGGAGCTAGAGGAAGAGGTGTGACCCTCACAAGCTATCCCACCTGCTGTCACAAACAAAAGGAGATGGACTTGCAAGTTCTCTGCCATTAATAAAGGCCTGCTAAAAGCCATCTCTCCACCGAGATTTAAATATCAAAGCTGGCCGCTTGGAGTCAAGGCTCCCGACAATTCTGTACTATCATTTTACATATATTATATAATTTTGATCATACCAATCATATAATCCATGTTTTCTATAATTTCATACTACCAGAATATTAATTCACTTTATTTCCACTTTAGAATTATTGTTATCTTTATTTATGCCTTTGAGCACCTTTCCCCCACCTCGTCTCATGGGTGTGTATCCCAGAGAGACAGTTTGGATCCCTTGGAGCCGAAATTACAGGTGGTCTTGGGAACTGAACTTGTGTCCTCCAGAAGAGCAGCAAGTGCCCTTAACTATTGATCCATTTCTACAGCCCCATGAATTCATTTTGTAGATACTTCATATAAAGAAACATTAAGTATAACATACTTAATCAATTCCTTTTACTTGTTTGTGTTTTAAAATTCTTATTAACCTTTTTTCCTCCCTGAAGCAGGACTTCTAGGCTGGTACTAACCTCTGCCTCTACCTCCAGAGTCTTGGGATCATAAGCATCTGCCATCATACCCAACATGTTTGTACATCAATTTGTATATCTAATTACTTCTTTTATTTGGGTAGATGTAGAAGGAATATCTTGTGTATTGTATGGATGTAGCACTTGTCAATAATAAATTGAAAGCCTATAGCTTAGGCAGGATGTAGAATGCAGAACATCCTGTAGGCAGAAAGGATTCTGGAAGAGAGCCAGGTGTGCACAATTTCAGCCAGCAAGATGTGAAGAGGATGGAAGCATGGTGCTTGAGATCAGGTAACCAGCCACGTGGCAGAATGTAGAGTAGAATAAATGGATTATTTTAAGTTATGAGCTGATCAGAGAAAAGCCTAGCTATATGGTCTAGGAATTTGTAAAATAGTAATTGAGTCTCATGAGTCATTTTTCTGGAAGCTTAAGGATGGGAGAAAGAAAACCTCCTACTATAAGTAGACTCTTAAAAGTGGGAATTAACAGTCAAAGAAGAGAATGAACAACTTCAATACTTTCTAGAAAGGTTTCGTTCCGTCGATTTTTACAGTCCTATCAACTGTGAGTGATACTCTCTGGTCAGCACCAAGTATTGACCAGTACTTTTAATTTTTTTTTGTTCCATGCAAATGAGTAGATTTAAACATAGAAATCTACCATCTTGATTAGCAATGCTGACTACTCTAGGTGAACATGCAGCATTTTATGCCCTTTTGGTCATCTGTGTTTCCTTTTCTGGGAGTTGTCTGCCAGTGCTCTTTGCTGAGAAGACTTGATTAATAGTGGCCCTGCTTACCCTCCAGTTGCCTGCAAAAGATTTCAAACCTTGCATTCAGCTACACCTGATAGGAGACAAGGTTTTTGCAGTATTAGGAAGCATGGAAGTAAATGGTATAGTTTGGGAGCCTTTTCTAATCACCTGTTCTTGCTCCCAAATAATTGACACTGAGACCTATTAGATTCATCCAACAAGCCTTAAAGCAATAGAGCTGGACAGATACTCATCTGTTCTAACTCTCTATGCTAGCCGGCTACTTCCTAGCATATCAGTCCTGCTTCTTCTTCATCAGGTCAGTTCTCATGGTTATGTACTTCCCTTCTTCTTTCTTCCTCTTCTCTCTACCTGAAACACCCAGACTGGAAATGAAGTCCCACCTTCCCAATCATTGGCACATACACTTCTTTATTCACTTCTTTATTAACCAAGCAGAGATAATTGGGGAGTAATGTTTACACAACATTGAGACAGAAGATTTCTTCATAGAAATGGCAATGCTCATGTCAAAACTTTAAACCAGAAATCAGCACAGAAATCAGCATCTGAATGCATGGTGCACAAGACCATCCTCCAACAAGAGGATGTAAGAGTCTATGCAAGCACTGATGTTTCAGTGAAACCAGAAAGGGCAAAGTGTCTGTGTTTTACTACACTATGGTGAAATTGTTTTGATGAGCTTCTGCTATCATATTTTTATGGTTTCTGACTCCCAATGCCTATCTTTTCTTAAATTGTGCCCTAGCAGGATGGTGTATGTACCTGACCTTTCTTCAGTATTTGCTTTTGGCCTACTGCTATGTGCAACACTCGGTAGCCATGTTAACAGATTAGATTATAGAGACAAAATTGGTTTTTAAGTCAGGCAGATCTTGGGCAAGTCTCAACCTTTCAGAAGTTAATGTCCACTTCTTTTTCAAGCCCAGGTGACAGTCCTAACCCTAAGGAATGATTGTGTTTCTGTTTTGCGGTGTTGAGGATTAAACCCAAAGTCCCATTCATGCAAGGCAATCACTCTATTCAGCTTCCACGAGTGTGAAACACTTGAGTAGTGCCTGTTCCTTCACAAGACTCCTCTTACCTCAGCTGATTTCTTGCTGAACTAGTGCCTTGTATAATGTGGAATCAGACTAGACCTTCTACAGCATCTGAAGTTACTGCAGGAGATGATCATGCTGCTCAAACAGACTTCAAACAGGCCTTCTCTGGATCTTTGTGGCCTTAACTGCCATAGTGGAATGGAATGGCAGCTCTCTTTTAGAGCAACAGGAAAAGTACTTGACCCCATTATGATATATAATGTCAAGGCCGTCACTTTTGTCTTCTCTTTCAAACATGATATCCTGAACCTTTTAGAGTTTGATGGCAGCCTGAATCCAGCCACTATCACTTGCTAAGGGACCTTAGAGCAAGCTGCTTAACTTTTCTGTATCCTAGCCTCCTTGTTTGCAAAATACAGGTAATAAATGTTATAGAGTGAATAATGTGCTTCTCCAAAGCTTGTGTACTGAAATTCTAACACTATCCCTGTATGGTATTTAGAGGCCTTTGGAAGGCACTAGGTCATCAGGGCACAGCCCTTATGAATGGGATCAGTGTCCTTATGAAAAAGGCCCCAAACAGCTACTTTGTCCTTTCTTTCACAAGAAGACAATAAAAGGATGGAGTCTGTGAACTTGGAAAAGCTTTCCTCCCAGACACTCAATGAGCTGGTTTCTTGTTCTTACATTCCTTAGTCACCAAAATGGAGAATTTTTAACTTTGTAGTCTTTGTTATAGTCTAGGACATAGTAGTACATACTTGGGGGTTGGGAAGAGTCTGAGGGTTAAATGAAGTAACACATGTGGATCTCTTAATAGTGTCTGGTGGCACTTGCAGACTCTTTTAGCTACTATTGATATCTGCTAAACTGCCTTGATAGCCATCCTATGAAATGAAATTGAACATATGTATTCCTTTCTCTGATGTTGGATATTTACGGTATTTCCCATTTTTAAACATAAACTAAAAATATTACTTACAAAATTAGTCATTTTGGGCATGATGTAATTCCAGTACTCAAGAGGCTAAGGTAGAGAACTGTCATGAATTGGCTAAACTGGACTACATATTGTGTTCCAGGCCTGCCCAGATGGCAGAGTGAAACCCTGTTTCAGAAAACATACTAAAACAAAGTCATCTTGTAGTTTGTGTTTTAGAGATAAAGCAAAACACTGAATTCAAAACTTTGGGCTGGTAAGATGGCTCAGATGAGAAAGGTAATCACTGCCATACCCAGCACCTGCATTCAATATATCCATGAAATATAAGGGGAGAACCAGCTTCCCCCAAATTTCTTCTGATCTCTACATGTGAATCAAGGCGTGCTTGTGGTCATGTGTGCATACACACAAACACAGACAAGATAAATTTTAAGAAAAGTAATAAAAAGAATTAATGTTAAATGGAGTAATAATAGTATGTTAAAGTTATCTTATAGGCCTTGATTGGTGGTTATATCTGCGATTCTAGCACTTGGGAGGTTGAGGCCACTCTAAGCTAAAAACGGAGACTTTTTAAAAAATATCTTAAAAAATTCAACATTCTTAGATATATTTCTGGCTAATTGTTCTACCTGAGAAGCCCTGCATGAAACGTCCTTGTCCAAGACACAGCAGGGCTGGATCACTCTGCAAGGTCTTCTAGGCCTTTGCTCTAGGATTCTCCTAGCAAAAAAAAAAAAAAAAAAAAAAAAAAGCCAAATCAGCTTTTCTCCTCTAGTGGCAGAGAATCTCTGATACAGCACAGCTCAGTGCCAACCCAGCAGTTTTTAGATACCATTTGGAAATATCCAGTAGAGCAAATGTCAAGCCATTCCACCTGATCTGGAGTTTATGGGTCAGAGGTTCCTGCTATAGTCTTTTAGCTAACACAATTCAGAGTAAGCAATAGCAATTGACATGTGAAGTGACATACACAGAGTTCAATTTGTGTCAGGCTCTAAAGTTCTGTTTGATCTGTTCAAGGAATTAATGGCCTGGCCTCATTTTATAGACAAGGAAACTGAGGTTTAGAGAGGGTAAATTTCCTCCAAGGAAACTTGATCCAGGGCTGTGGCTTTAAAGACACAAGCTTTCCCTATGAGCACAACAGGATCTCTTTCAGTTTAATCAGCATGTATTAGTGCTCACTGCTAGGCACTGGAACAGAGAGCCTGATGAAATAGACAGGCAGGGTTTTAATCACAAGTTCTAGTCTGAAGGTTGATGAGTGCTCAGGAGAAGCAATTAAATCATGTGGGTGGTTCATTTTATTTGTGGTATTTATGTCTAAAAGCCATCATTAATCCTTTTAGGAAGAGGAAGGGGTTGAAAGATCAGTGCTATAAACAAAGACCAGTAGGGAAATAGGGAAGGATGAACTCCCACTCAGAAATCCAAGTCTCCTAGAGGATGTGGCATTTTGGTTGGGGTTGAGGAACCAAAAGGGGAGGGGCATGCCATGTTCATTCCCTTCCTAAAGACAAGTAAAAATAGAACCTTGGTCAATATGCTTACTAAATATTGGTCTTAAGAACTGTTACATGGCCCTCTCATCTGCCCCCCACCCCTTTCTTAAATAGGTAGGCCTACTTAAGAAAGATACACAAGAGACAACCTCATAATGAAAAACAGAAAATTCACACAAAACACACAGGTACACATTAATTAATATATTAAATATATCATATGAAAATACACACAACTTCTTATATTTGCAGATTCACAGATACATACAATCTTCACAGAGAGACTTACAAGCGTGTTTATGCTTTCATACACAAGCTCCAACATATCCTCTCCCCACCCACTACTCACCCAGGCAAATAAATGCATGCTTTCGTTAACACACTCAAGTTCACACACAAATCTCATCCTGCTTGTCTGGTTAGAGTCGAATGACTAATGGGAAACCATGCACAAAGGCAAATATCCTAGGAGAGGCCAGGACTGGGTTTACAGTGAAGCTGGTGGGATGGAATTAAGCCATCAGATGACAAACTTGTCTAGCCAGGCAGCAGTTGCTCAGCTGAGGCTACAGAGTTGGACACTGCACTGGATCCTGGGTGATGGTGCAAGCTTGCTTGCCTGATTTCCAGCTTCCGCCAAAGTTTAAGGTCATTCAGGGTCAAGCTCTGCTATCAGCCCACTCCCTGTACTGGCAACAGGCAGGAATCTCTGGGGATACAGAGAGTGCGGGCTGCTTTCCAACCTTAGGCTTGTCCTGACATAGTGCAATCCCAAGTGGTTAGCATTAATGACGGTTTACAACGGTGGGCCAAACACTGGGTTAATCCCTTCATGTACATGATTTCATTCTTACAACAGCTCTGTGAGGGGGTGGGGTGTGCCCAATCATCTCACCATTTAAGTGGCTGAGAAAACTGCCTGAGACACAAAACCACTCAGCAAGGGAGACAAGGAGCTGAAATTCAACCTCGTCTTATTCTATTCTTCCCTAGGTTTGGGTCGTAAAGCGTGCAAACGAGTTTGTCCCCAACGCCAGAAGCTTGCTTATTGTGCTCACGATGGGACTCCAGGCCGCCCCATCCGGCTTAGCCCAAGGGCAGGCCCTTGGCAGGTGCTTGCTGAGGGCACTGGGGTTGGTTTGCGGAAGTTGTCAGCAAGAGCTTCAGTTTCCCCATCTCTGAAATGGATAACAGCGCTGACCCCGCAGGGCCAAGGCCAGGCTGTCTTGAGCAGAAGTAGTGCGGAGCTCCATCTACATCACCGCTGCCACCTTCTGTGACCATCCCAGGGATGCAGCCTAGTCCCCGCCCGAGCCCGGGGTGCGGCTCCAGAGTCCTCATTGTTCAGAAGGGCGGAGACACTGCCCACTGGGGATCCCCGCCTCGGGTCCAGCTCCCAGCCCAGTGGAACAGATGACTTGGCCCAGCGTCTATCGCGCGGGCCGCGTCCTTTGTCTGCTCGATGGCGCCGGCTGCCCGAGGCCCGCGCCCGGCTCTGTGGGTAGACAAAGCCGGGGCCGACGCCGCAAACCCTACCGGCACCAACGCGGCTCGGGCCTCCTGATGTTCCGCCTTCTTCCTTCTGAGACCTCTGATTGGCCCGCGCCATTACAAAGAGGCCGGGAAGCGGGCGGGTCACGTGGGTAAGTATGGCTTTCTATTGGTCAGGCTCGGCTGCCTATCAAAGAGGGCGGGCAGTGCGCGCTCCGCCGGGTTGCTCCCTCTGTGCCGAGGCCCGCCCGCGGGGCCGGCCGCCTGTCAGAGGGAGGTGACGATGGAGCGCCCGGTGGTGGCAGCGGCGGCGACGGCTTCCTTGGTCGGACGGCAGGGAGAAGATGACTGACCGACCGACTAGATGAATGAATGAATGGCGGAGCCGAGCGCGCCATGAGGAGCCTGCCAAGCCTGGGCGGCCTCGCCCTGTTGTGCTGCGCGGCCGCGGCAGCCGCTTCAACAGCCCCGGCGGGGAATGTCACTGGTGGCGGCGGGGCCGAGGGGCAGGTGGTCGCGTCGCCCAACCCCGGGCTGCGGGACCAAGCCAGCCACCCCTTCCCTAAGGCCGAGGCTCCCACGGCGCAGGCCCCGCGGACCGGCCCCCCGCGCACCACGATCCTCAGAACTGGGGCTGCGACCCCGTCGACCGGCTACCTGGAGACCACTCCGTTCCGCACCACCGCAGGACCGGCTGCCACCCCCTTCCCGGTCCTCAGCCCCTCACCCGCCACCCCTTCGGAGGAAGGACGCACTCACGCCACCGAATCACCGCCCTCCAGACCCGCGCCCACCACCCTTGCGAGCACAGCTGGCCAGGCGCCGACCACCTCTGTAGTCACCACCGCTCAGGCTCCCAGCACTCCCGGGACCACGGCCGCCGAGTCTCAGGACAGTAGCAGCAGCAGCAACAGCGTCCCGCCCACCGCACCTGCCACCGAAGCCCCTGCTCCGCCTACCCCAGGTGAGTCCCTGTCCTGGCCTTCTGGACCTTCCCCAGCCACTGCCCATCTTCACCCCAACCTCTGTCACCCCGTCCCTGTTGCTTCTTGTCCTAGAGGCTCCCAAGGGGAGAAACAAGCTCCAGCTAGACTAAACCCCCAATGCCTCCAAAAAAGTCTTTTGTCCCCCCACCCAGGGCTGTATTCCATCCAGAGGGAGCAGCTGCTTTATGGAGAGCTTAGCATCTCTTCCTAAAACAAGGGTTTTCTGGCCTTTGTCAGAGTCCCAGAATGGACTCAAACTTTTGTATTGGATCCACCCAGAAGGCCACCCCGCCTAGGTTAGGGAAAGTTTGAAAGCTGGAAAGGTGCTTTATCAACACACAGGTAAAAACCTGAAGGGATTTCTCCAAAGCTCCAGTTTCCTTGTTTGTTTCTTTTTGTTGATGTAGGTAATAGATGCTCGTGTGTGTGTGTGTGTGTGTGTGTGTGTGTGTGTGTGTGTGTGGTTAGAAAAGATATAGAGTGGATTTTGCTTACAAACAGGCCACTTCAGGCCTGAAATTAAAAATAAAAATGGCATTGTAATCCATGTTTTCTCTGCAAATAAGTAGATTTGGTAAGTCATTTGGGACAGGTGTGTATCTAGGTTGAGCACGTTATAAATTAGGTTAAATCCTTTCTTGTATTACTTCATTCTGTCTCAATTCCAAGGTCAGTTCTTGGGAAAATGCCATTTAAGCAGGGATGCCCATTCCCCCCCCCCCCCGCCTTTTTTAAAACTAGGATGTTCCTTACTGCTGATGTTGACATACCAATTTCTGTTTGACCTCACAATAGGAAATATAGCTCTTCTGCTAGTGAAAGGCTTCAAGCAAAGTTAAGGGACAACTGCTATTCTTTCACCACTTTGTATCTGAAGTGGGCCAGAAACGCAACCAATAAGGCCCACCTCTTTAAGAAATTCGGCAAGTTTCTGAGATCTTCTGCTTATCCTTGGGGTGGAGATTTTGCCCAAAACACTTGTCTAGCTTGATCTGATCATTGACCTACTTCTTAGGCTCAATGGTTTTACTGTGGAGTCAGGTATGGATTTTGGACTATAATTGAGTTGGTAGAGGATTTTCCCAGATGGTTAACTCTTGAGTCGTATGTTGGAGCTTGTCAAAGGCATAAGTAGGAACGATTATAAAAGTAGATTATTCACCCCAGAAAAGCCACATTTGGATCTCTTTTAGTTTCGAGGAATGTATTAAGAAGGCATTTTTTTTTTTTTAAATCTGAGATGCTTTTTAGCGTTTATAGAGATTGACATATTACTAAAGTTAGCTTAGTATTTAAGTGTAGAGTCTGGGGTTCATATTTAGGTTTGAATTCCAACTTATTGCCCTCTTTGGTCTATGTAAGTAGGGACAGGTCACTTAAGCCTTGTGGTCTCACTTTCTTCAACCTCGAGCTGAAGGTTATCATAGTCCTTTTAGGTTTGCTCTGTAAATTATGTAAGTTGAACTGAGTGTGTATACTGATGTACTGAGGAAGCAAAGACAAGAGGATCAGGGGTACAAAGCCAGCCTTGACTACATACTACATTTAAGGCAACCTGGACTATCAAGAAAGAAAGAAAAAAAAAATAGTGGAGAGAGGAAAGAAAAAAAAATCACCAAGTTAATGCATACCCAACTAGTGCTTAGAACAGGTCCTGGTGCTTGATAAGCACCACATGTGTGTTGTGTTTCATTTATGACCAGCTCTTTTTTTTTTTCTGGTTAGAAAAATATTTGAGAAGCCAAGTGGGGATTTGTGATTTTTATACTTTGCTTTAGTAAATAGAAAAAGGGTAAGTTAGAATTTCTGGAGTTTTAAGTACATGACATTTAAGTAGCAGTTGCTTACTTTTGTTAGTGTCTGATAAATACACAGTTGATATCACTTCACTTTTGTCATTTTAAAAACACAAAGATATGATAGGCCATGGGGGGTTTCCCCTTCTCTGAAAAGAAAGGGAGGGGGCCATAGGGAGAAGTGAGGTGAGAGGAAGGGACTGGGAGGAGAAGAGGGAGGAGAACCTCCAATCAGGATATTAATTAATTATTTAAAACAATTCTTATTGTCAAAGAGATAATCAGAGGCCTACAAGAAAAAGGTAAAAGTTACTCCTTCATGCTAATTCTAGTTCCTAAAGCTTACTCCTCTTAGCGGTTATATCTTTTAAAAAATTTTGTCTGGACATACATCAACAAAAAATATTTTAAAAATAATTTTTAGGGCTCAGGGGTAGAGGCTTGTTTCATGTGAAAAGTCTCTGCCACCATCAAAACTTAATTAGTAGTTGATAATATTAAAATAGAATTGTTCTATACATATTATTTCATATTGGTGTATTCACTTAACTGTGAAAAACTGGATTATTTTTCATGTCAGTACCTATGATTTACCTTACTTCTTCCAATAGTTGTATTTTTCATTGTAAATATGCACAGCAAAAGCAGACTTGTTTAACCAGTTCCTTATTAATTCATTTAACCAGTTCCTAATTTATACACTCATAGATTGTTTTGAAAAGCACAGAAAAGAATGTATTCTTGTTAAATCCATGATTTATTATATTCTCTGATAGTTTGATACCCAATCAGTACTTAGAATTCAAATAAATTTTAAGTGAAGCAAAGCTGGGTTGATGTATTTACCATTTGAACTGTTTTTAGTATTTTCCATAATTTAACATCTGTATGGCTGTCTTTCTGTAGCATACACTTTAGGATATCAAACTGAGGTCATTTACCTTTGCCTAAATAGTGTATAATTTATACTCTTCTATGAATTCTTCTATTGTGTACGTTTATTTCTCAATGGCTTGACTAACTTTGTGACCTACCTGTAGGCAATTTTAGCCTTATAGTGATATAATCAAGTTGGCCTTTTAAATTGTAGCATGGGCTCCATTCTATTTCCGATAGTAAACATAGCTTGTCAAAAGAGGAAAACTTCCATATGATTTATTTTTATTTTTAAAGTTTTTTTTTTCATTTTTATTATTAGTTACATTTTATTTACTCTGTATCTCAGCTATACCCTACTCCCTCATTCCCTCCCAATCTAACCCTCCCTCCCTTATCTCCTCCCTGCCCCTTTCCAAGTCCATTGATTGGGGAGGACCTCCTCCCCTTTCATCTGACCCTGTTTTATCGGGTATCTTCAGGACTGGCTGCAAAGTCCTCCTCTGTGGCCTAGCAGGACTGCTCCTCCCTTGGGGGGTGGGGAGGTCAAAGAGCCTGCCATTGAGTTCCTGTCAGAAATAGTCCTTGTTCCCCTCACTATGGGAAACCAGTTGGTTACTGAGCTACCATGGGCTTCATCCGAGCAGAGGTTCTAGGTTATATCCATATGTTATGTTGTTGACTAATTGAATATATCAAGGTATCAAAGTATCCTAACTTATATATGTAAAAAATATGTATTGGATAAATTTTCTTTTATCTGAACTTAGAAGCTTTTATGATTTTCTAAAATGTAATTTGAAACATTTGCCAAGCTCCTAGGTTATGTTAAACTCACATGGATAAATCTCAAATTGTACTCCACCCAGGTTGTTCACATGACTTGCAGGTTGTTTCTACAGACCAAGTCTAAGGACAAGTCTGGGCAGGTTATTAATAACTCACTGGAAATATGAAATTCCTAGATGGTAAAACATTTTGGAAGGGAAGGGATAGTAGTTTAGATTAGTTCTCACAGGTCTTTTTCAGCTTTTAAGTTCTGTGATGATTAGATGTGCATGACTCAATGTACGTTTACACCGCATAAGGAGTCTTAATTATTTACTTATGATCCAGACTACAAGAGTAGACTCTAAGCAAGGCACAACATCCAGTTTGAAATCTCTAACTACTATAACATATGAATGCAGTGTTAAAAATGAATTCTATTTTATTTGCATGTTTTTGTTTAAGATAGGGTTTAGTTCTAGAGCTCAGTTTGGCCAGGAACTTGCTATGTAGCTCAGTCTGACCTCTAACTTGTCATCCTCTTGCTGTTACCTGCTACGTAGTTGGAGGTGCCACCATACCTATCACTTTAGAGTTTATTTGAAAAGAACATTTTAGAAACCCAGGATCCTCCTAGCTAAAATAGAAGATGCTTTCTTTAGCCTAACAGTCTGTACTGTTAAAGCCCTGAGTCTTACTTTGTGACTGCAGCATTTATGGAAATAAAAACTGAACATACTCCAATGATAATACAGGTTCAAAGTCTTTTGTCAAAAACCTTTTGTCTTTTGTTCAAAGTCTTTTGTATATATATTCGAGAACTTTTCAGATTTTAGGAAGTTGACCAGTACATCCTGGTGAAGATGGGAGAATATCTAGAATCAGATTTATGAAGATACCCATATCAACATGCACGCTCAGTGGGAGAAAGAGGCCTTGCATTTGATCAGGTCAGGCTTTGTTGTCATGCATATTTAGGGAAGGGCTTACAGGACAGACATCATGGTTCTTTACCTGTCTTGGAGTACATATAAGTACTTCGCTCCTTGCCTTAGATAAGGTTTCACTATGTTGTCCGGGCTGGTCTTGTATTCATGGGCTTAAGCCATCCTTCTGCCTCAGCCTAATTGAGTAACTGGAATTACAGAAACTCGTCATTGTGCCTGGTTCATAATAACTTTCTTCAGCATTTGTTGGGCCAAGGCCTTGCATCATCTGGCTAATACTTATAAACCTCACTCAAGCCCTAGCTTTGCTTGTTAGCATTTGGCAAAAGCAGGGTGAAACAAAATCCTAGCTCAACCCTTACAGGACAGAAGAGTCCTGTGGCCAATATTTCTCTGTGCCTGCCTGGGAAGGGGACTAGGTGATCCGAGACAGGCTCTTCTGTCTTGGGAGAGGGGCTCTAGGCCACTGATATCAAGAGTAGTTCAGAGCTGGGGGCTTCTCTATGACTACTGTTTAGAAGCATTATGGGTTACTTCTTGTCAGAGCAGTTTGGGTGCCAATACTAAACCCTATCCCTTCCCTATGCTAGTTGTAGCTTTGTCCTAGAATTGGGCTGCCCACTTTATACCCCAAGGACAGGAGTAGGTTACAGGGAAAACACAAGGAATACATCTGTGTAAAGACAGGTGGGCACTGGGGACTGAGAACGCCAAGCACAGCCTTCTTATCTGAAAACAAGATGAGAGTCCAGTGGGCTCTTTCTCTCTCCTGCCTTAGGGCCAGACTGAAGTAGTGGGTGAGTGAAGGTTAACACCATGAAGAGATTACCAGTGGTAGGGGCCTCACTGTGCTTTTGTTAGAAGGGGTCCATTTAAGGCTAATGAAGCTTAAGCCCCCTTTGGAATCTGTTCTAAATCTTGGTATCTTTTGCTACTAAGAGTTATTTTTTATTTTAGATTTTCTGCTATTTAACACTAGGTTTGAGGGTTGTAGACCACTAATTGCAAACATGTTGTGTTCCTGGCACAAAATGTCTTACATGTATTAACTTTTTTAATCCTTAGAACAGTGAGGTACTAAGTTATGTAGTATGATCCTCATTTTTTCTGGTGCTGGGCATTAAATCCAGGCCCTTACATATGATAAACACATACTCCTCCTTTGAGTTTTAACTTCCACCTCTTTTTTATAAATAAGCAGTGCTCTTTGGTTTTTACTCTATTTTGTGCTGTTAGTCCATCTTTAACTTTTTGTTTTATAATTGTTTATGGCTGTGATATTAAAATGTAGCTCATCCTTTTGATTAGGGTTTAATCTTGCTTTGATTGATATATTTATCTGAATTGTCTTTAGGTCCAGACATAGGGACTTCTTACATTTACTGTATCTTATTCCTATCTTTGGTGCCTAGTTTTGTGTAGAAATTCCTTTGCCTGATTAGTTTCTGGAATAACATAAATGCCATAACATTAGTTTAGAATATTTTGAATAAAGTCTCCAGGAAGCCTTCTGGCTAGTTGAAAATTGAAATAATCTGACTAGGCCTTTTTATCTTGATTTAACTAAAGACTCATAAAATTAAAGTGCATTACTTTTCATCTTAGTGTCCTAAACATGTGTGCATTACCTTCCAGACGTCCTGGCACCCTTTTAAAAAAGAATGGACCAAAGTATTACTGTGCAGTTTTTACTGATGGGTAAATTATAGGTGGATAGATTACTGCTCAAGGGTATTTCACAGAGCAGAAGCAAATAGAGATAGATGATCTTGTTTAGCTGAAAGAATGTTAGATGTTAGATGATATTTTTAGTTACATATACCTTTAATCTATGCTTTTTTAGGGTCAGATGGAAGGGGAGGAGGACCTCCTCTATCAGTGGGCTTGGAAAGGGGCAGGGAGGAGATGAAGGAGGGGAGGGTGGGATTGGGAGGGAATGAGGGAGGAGGCCATGGCTGGGATACAAAGTAAATAACCTGTGATTAATATAAAAAATAAAAATTATAAAAAAAGAAAAAAAAGACAGCTAAATAAAATATCTAAAAAGAATTAAAAAAAAAATCCATGCTTTTTTTTTTGCCTTGATCTTCATGTCTTTTAGGTCTTTTTAAAGTATAGCTTTTAGTTTATCTTTTTTGTTTTGTTTTTATTTTATGGAAACATCTATACTACCTATACGTGTAACTTTAAAAGATTTTGCTTTTTTTTTTCAATGTGTTCCAAATGTTTTATTGTGTTGTCTTTTCATTTTCAAGGGAGATTTTGTTTTAATTGTGATAAAGAATATAAAAGTTATGCCAAGATTCATATGTGCTTGAATCACAATAAATGTTTGCTCAAAAGTAGCAACCTTTTAGGTCTTTCTGTGCAGGTACATCCAATAAATTTATGTCAAAATAATCTCTCTAGTCAGAGGATCTTTCCCTATTTCCTTCTTCTCTATTTGCTCATGTTTTCAGTGCAAATTCCTCCTTGTGTTCCTCCTCTCTGTCTCATTCTTGGGCCCTACCCCTCTTTCCCTGTTATTCAAGGAGCCAAATTACCCTCTCTAGTGAACAATTTACCACTTTGTCCTCCTTCAGTGCCTCTTCAAAGCCTGATTCTTCCAAGAGATCTTTCTAGATGAACAAAAAGTTCTTGAAGATGTCTTGGTATCAGGGTGCATGGGGCTGAACCCTTTTCATGCAGGACAAAACCTGTCTTTTTCTGTGAATGCCTTTTTCTGATGATTTGGTTTTAGTCTATTTAATTTAGATTGTTAAGCCTACTTGATAAGGAAATATAATCATGTATATAATGAATATATGTGCTTCTTTTTATTTTTCAATACACGGTGCCAAAGAGTAATGGAGAAAAGATTTTCCCCTGTTTTTTGTTGTGTTTTGCTTCCTAGTGCTAGAAATAAAAAAATTTGGATAACAGTTTTGAATACTGGTCAAGCACTCCACCACTGAGTTATTTGCCAAAGCTTTGGGTCTTTTTATTTTTCAGCTTTCTATTCCTTCTGAGGAATAATAAAGAAAAAGGATTTTTTTAACAACAAAACATAAAGTATTTTAAGGAGTAATTTCCTTTTTATTTTATAAATAGTATGAGCTGTTTTTGATACATTGATGTGGCATATGACTCTTAATTTGGCTAAGAAATAAATTCTTTGACCTTTGGAATGACAGAATTTTCCCTGTAGAAATACAATTGAAGTTAATGGTGAACAGAATGCTTCTAATAATTAACAAGTATGGTTTTCAAAGTGCTCTTAGAATCCTCTAGAGTTTTCCATTTACCTTGAGGTTAATTTCTGTGTATTATATTAGTGCAAAAGGGCTCAGCTTCTGTCCTCTATTGATTCTGTTATTGGTAAGTTGATAGGTTTCACATTTGATAATTTTTATTGTTAGCTGTTGTCCTTGGAGTTTATTTGTTGAGTTTAATCCTTTGGCTGGTTAGGTGCTCATATTTAAATAGCAGAAAAACGGTGGTTAGAGATTAGGATTAGTGTCTTTTCTAGACAGTAAATGGGGCTCCATATAATAAAAACCCAGTCATAACTGAAAATAAATGATGCTGGAAATAGCAAGTTTAGCTATGGAATTTGATTGGAAAACTCAAATAAATTTTTCTTCTTCATCTTAAAATTTTTATTTAGGAATAGGAATAGTAGGAATCTGTTTGGAAATATCTTAATCTACTTCTTCAGTTGTGTTGCCCCAAATGAGTCTGCTGTAGAAAAGAGACTTCCATTTTACCTCTTCTTTCTAATCTGGTATTTAACTCTGTGGCAAGGAAGATAATATGACCAGTTGCTTGTCAGGATTTTATATATCATTTTTTCTTAAACAATAAAGGAATTAAATGCTATCACCCTCATCTAATAGATGGCAAATACTGGGACTCAAGAAGCTTAAGAGGAAAGGAGAAGGCCAGTGAGATGAGTTAGCTGGTAAAAGTGATCCTTATTACTTGATAACCTGGGTTCATTCCCTTGGAACCACATGGTAGAAAGAGAGAACTGGATCTAACAAGGTTTTCTCTGACTCCATATGTGTATGTAAGCTTACTCTCACATGTAAGCATGCCTGCATACCAGATCTGCCTTTACACTACACAAACATAATGAGAGAGAAGAGAATAGACTCCCATAGTTGTCCTCTGACCTCCCCCACACACTTGCCATGGTACATACACAAAACAAATGCATATAATTTCTTAAGAGATAGTTTGTATTTATATCCCCACTGATCAGCCTCAATTAGATTTTCAGTATTTAGTGATCAAATAAATGAAGAAAAAGTGGTTGGTAGTTAGAGTAGGTAGTTGGTAGGCATGCAGTATATTCTTAAGGAAAATAATGTAATTATGATCTCTCTTAAAATGAACTTCCCTCTAGCTTTTCACTTTTGCTCATATTAATGAGGCATGTGGAACTCTTGAGAGATCATGTGTTACACTAATTATTCATTTTTACTACATGACTTTGTCCCTTCTATTTTTCTTAGTTAAAAGAAAAACCAAAATAGACAAGTGAGAATCTGATGACTTTTGTGAAAAGCATAGCTAGTTTAGAAAACTGACAAGAAGTCTGTAAGTTATGGGACTTGAGGTCCTCCTACTAATCTCCTGATTTGAGCAAATAATTTCATTTATAGAATAAGATGAGACTTTTGGCTTTTAAATTGTGTTATTTGGGTACTTGTGCTTCCTCAGATGTGTTTGGTGTCTAACACTGGGATGAGAGAGGTCAGATGGGTGTATTCATGCAATCATCAACATGCAGTTCCATTTTTTACTCCTATACACTACCTGCACTCCAGTCAACTATATTCTCATCTGGTTTGTATAACGGGAACTTTGTTTTATTAAGATTTAAATAAGAATTATCCTACTCTAAAGTTTATGGCAAATAAATTATACTAGTTTCTGAATTAATATGCAATTATTGAAAACCTTTGAATAGGTAGCAAAATGCTTAGGAAAGAGATCTACCAAAATAGAACTTGATGGAAGCTAAATAATTATGGGTAAATTTTACAACTCTATGTTTTGATGAAATTTTCAAGTTGTTTTCCATTTACTGTATCCAATTTTGATTTTATAGTTGTAACTATAAAGTGAAAACAATGGACAAAATTTGTGATAAGCACGGTAAATCTCTATATACATGAGATTAAGTCAGCTGAAAAGACACAGTCATGTAATTGGCTTAGCAAGTTTGATCTGCATCTGAGATATTTGCTCAGTGTCAGTGAGATGTAATTCTGCAGAAGATGCTGTCCAAGATAGGAAACCTTCTGAGGCTTGACAAAACTTAGGCAGATAGAGACCATGGAATCTATCTATTTATCTCTCTGTCTATCTATCTATCTATCTATCTATCTATCTATCTATCTATCTATCTATTTTTTAGAAAAGATTAACTGTAGTCTTCTATAAAAACTGAACATAGGAAATTGGGTCTTTTCTCAATTTTATCTAATCTAAAGGACTTGAAACATACATTTTAAAATTAATTTTAATTAATATACCTGCAGAGATTAGATTAGATATCTTTCACCTTGTATAAAAATCAATTCAAAGTGGACCAAAGACCTTAATTTAAAACCTGAAACACTACAGCTTCTAGAAGAAAGCATAGGAGATACCCTTGAAAATATTGAGGTTGGCAAGAACATTTTAATAGAACACTCATCACAGAAACTAACCTCAAGTATCAGTAGATAGGACTTCATGAAAAGTTTCTAATCAGCTAAGGAAACAGCAGAGCAAACAGCCCACATAATGGGAGAAAAATCTTTACTACACATCTGATAAGGAGCTAAAATCCAGAATTTACAAAGAATTGCTGAAATTAAATACCAAGGAAATGACTATGGGCAAATGAAAATATATACTTTTCAAAAAGAGGAAACATAAATAGCCAATAACTATTTTTAAAAATGCTCTAGCCATTGGAAAAATGTAGATTAAACTATTGAGATGCCACCTCATCCTAGTCAGAATAGTTATCACCAATAAATGTGACAAATACTGGACATGATGTGGAAAGAAAAAAAGTTATTCACTGTTGGTAGGGGTGCAAATTAATACAACCATTGTGAAAATTAGTTCGAATATTTCTGAAAAAATTAGAAATAGAGCTATCATGTGACCCAGCTATTTCACCCCTGGGCATATACCCAGAGAATTCTAAATCCTACCACAAGATATTTGCACCCTCATGTTTATTGCTACTTTATTTACTATAGTAATCAACCTAGTTGTCAATCAACAGATGAATGTGTAATGAAAATTTACTATACATAAAAATGGAATACTATTCAGCTATAAAGAAAAATGAAGTCACAAAATTTGCAGGGAAATGAATGGACTTAAAAGAAGACAAGAAAGGCTATTAGGGGATGAGGAAAGATTGGATCCAGGTAATGGACACAAGTTATGAAAGAGGATATAAAGCTACTTGTTTTCCTAGTTTAAATTCTGTCATGTATTTTTTTTTTATTTTTGATGATAGATAAATATGCATAAAAATATATTTGGTAATGAGAGTATAAAAACCAGTGTGACACTTCAGAGCTTTGGTTCCCAACACTATTCTAACTGTATAAAAGTTTATTGAGTTGTACAGTTTTGGGGTCTGGTTAATTTTGGTGTATATTTTTTTACTTGCAATTTTTAAAATATATAATAAAAATGTAAGTACAAATTAATTTTTAATAAATTTAAATTATTAAAATAGATGCTGTTTAAACTTAAAAGTACTTGAATCATGGCATTTTTTTTTAACTGTCTTTTACTAATAGAACTCTAATTGTTTTTTTTTTTTCCCCCTTAAAGACACAGAGCCTGCCAGAAGTTTGGTTTCAATCTGCCCATATGTTTTGCAATTAGATCAGATGGGGTTGCTTTTATACTGGTAATAGAACAGCTGTTCTATATGATGCCTTGCCAGGGAGACAGCTAAGCTCTAAGGAAAGGAGAAATTCATTTGGAAGAAGGAATGTGTTCTGCCTAGTCAAAGAGAAAGTGATAAGGAGCAGGAATGTTTTCAGTTTGCAAGAGGAATGTTAAATAAATTTTAGTTAGTCAACATTAGGCCCTTGAGATAACTGATTTTTAAAGCGTGTTTCAGTCTTGCATGGTTCTTAGCAACTAGCATATTTCCAGTGATGATCTTATATTTTCACAATTTATTTTAAATCTGGTGCTTCTGTTTCATGAATGTGGGCAGAGAAGTGAGCCATGAGGACATGGTAGTCCCCAGTTCCTTTTAATTTTAATGCTCATTAAAGATGATTTTTTTTGTATGTTATAGGAAATTTTTGGATATTGGCCACTCTGAAGGAAATTGGTTGAAATAAATAGGTTTTCTTCAGTCTTGTTAGTCACTTATAGAAATGTAATCCATGTGTGGGAAGGGTTACTGGGAATAATGGTGGGTAGTAAGGGTGGTCAGCATTCCAGCATGATGTTTCTGTCTTACTTTCCTGCTGATGCTTGGTGAAAAGAAGATATCAGGCCTTTGCTGCTGTATATTTCTCATTTGGCTTTATGTTCCTTACAGTTATAGTTTTGTGTATAGCACTAATGGGGTAAAGCCCCACCCATGGTAATGTGGGGGATAATGAATAGCTAGAAGTATATCAAACATACAAAGCAATTTGAATGTTGGGTGTTATTATACTGAATTATTGGTGTATTGCCTGCAAACCTGTCCTGTTTAACTGGTTTTAATTTTTATGTTAGTTTGTTGCTTCAACTTGTCCACAAATGCAGGACTGAATGGTTCAGTTAACCAGTGAAATGGCAGTCAGAACTAAATTTCAGTCCTTCTTTCATTGATTTTGTGTGTTATTGAACAAATTTTCTAATGGTCTTGTATCAGTTTCCTTACCTACAAAATGAAATATATTTTTTAAGTCTCTCAAGGTTTTTGCGAAGTAACATGTAACTTAATTTGGGTTTTTCTCAAACACAAAGACTTTATAGAGTTCAAACTGTTTTCTAGTATTTTTTATATTATATAGTTTATGTTCATTTATAATACAATGTGAATAAGATATCATTGTAAAAAAAACCCAGAAAACCACACATATCAATTTGTGACTTTATATATGTTATATTTTTTAGTATTTTTATTTACTTTTTTGTATAATCAATTGAGCTACTTTATTTTTAAAGTTTGGGATACTTCAGTGCTATTCTTTGTTGATGACCTTGATGAAATAAAACATAATAAATTTTGCTTTATAAATATTTAATGTTTTAATTTGTTTTTGTTTGCTTGCTAATTTTCATTTTGGGGACAAGGACTCACTGTCTAGACTGAAATTTCACTGTAAGATGGCTGTGAGCTTAGGATCTTCCTGTTCCTGTCTCTTCTCTTCTGGGATTATAGGCATGTGCCTGATTCATTGTTCTACTTTTCTGAATGGATTTTACATAACCATTTTATGTATATTTAAATATATAAATATGTGTTTTAGAGTATGTATGCAATTAAAAACTTAAAAAGTGAGTCCAGATATAATGAAAGTGACATTTTAGCGGTAACTGCAGGTTTTTTTTTAAAATATCAACATTGTTTTTCTTCCCTTCTCTGCCATGGAGACAATTCTCTATGGATTATAATGCATAGAAACCATTCTTTCACATAACTTCACACATTTAAATCTTTCAAAATGAGATGGCTTCCAATTGAAGTTGAAAATAGAACCTTTAGTGTTATTATATTAATTTATTTTATCAAACACTGAAAGCTTGGTATGTTCAAATTACTATATTAGGTGCCTCCTAATATTTACAGGGGAAAATTATCCTATAAAGCTTTTTATTACCAAGTTTAATATTTTATTGCTATGCATATCACTCCATTTCTCACAGTAATAAATGAGATCACTTATTTGTTAAGAGAACAAAAACACAAGTTGAATGTAGCTCCCTGAAGTCAAATATATGACAGATCCACATGGATACATTCACCATATTTAAACAATTTATTCATCTCCATCAAGAGTACCAATTTACTTTAGATAGTGACCTAAGATGATTTGCTTGGTATTCCTTGGCAGAGCCAGATCAGTGCCTTGGTTTTTGTGTCTTTCCAGTACAACCATTCTTTTTTTTTTTTTTTTTTTTTTTTGGGGGGGGGGGAGGTACAGGTTTCAAGGGGCCCTGAAAGCCTAATGCAGTCTGGAACTAAGCCTGCCATATAGAATTTTCAGTCCTCTGGTAAGAAGCTATGGTGCCCATCTGCCCAGCTTATGTATTGCCAGAATGCTTAGGACATGTCTTAACAGTAGCTCTGGCCTTCCAGAAACTCATATCTGTTCTATACAATGATCTGTGTTTTCTGAATTTTGAACCTTGAAATTGAGAGTAAATCATAATGCTCTTGAGAAAGGATTAAATAATTTAATGTCTGTGGAACTGTTAAATAATCAACACCTAATTATGACTCCACATGTGAAACACTCAAAATTAGCTGTCATTATTATTAATATTGCCTTATTACCGATCAATAATGTTCGGATAACATTAGAGAAAACATTGTCTATAATTGCAGATTAATAAACTTATCATCTTCCTTGACAGTCTGACAAGACTGTAATAATCTGGAAGACATATACGTTGTCCCAGACCAACCTTCTGTAATAAGTGTGTCTAATATGCAGGGTAGGACTAGTGTTCTTGCAAAGGCTACACACTATACTTTACAGGAGCCTAGCTCAAGTGGTAATCATCCCAAGCTGTGTTGCCAGACATGACAGCACTGGGCTACCTGGAAGCTATTTTCAAAAGGCAAAAAAGCAATTAGGAATAAAGGAGGGTGTAAAGAGCAGCCTGAGCTACTTGAGACCTTACTTAAGAAAACAAACAAACAACAACAACAACAAATACTCTGAGATTCTACCTCACACCCATCAGAATGGCTAAGATCAAAACTCAAGGGATGACAAATGCTGGAGAGGTTGTGGAGAATGGGGAACCCTCCTCCACTGCTGGTGGGAATGTAACCTTGTATAATCACTTTAGAAATCAATCTGGTCCTTTCTCAGAAAATTAGGAATAGTGCTCAAGATCCAGCTAAACTACTCCTGGGCATATATCTAAAAGATGCTAAACCATACAACAAGGAGATTTGCTCAACCATGTTTGTAGCAGTATTATTCCTAATAGCCAGAATCTGGAGACAACCTAGATGTCCCTCAACTGAAGAATGGATGCAGAAAGTGTGGTACATTTTCACAACGGAATACTACTTCGCTATTAAAAAAAAAAAAGGAAATCATGAAATTTGCAGGCTAATGGTAGGAATTAGAAAAGATCATCCTGAGTGAGGTAACCCAGAAGCAGAAAGACGCATATGGTATATACTCACTTATAAGTGTATATTATCCATATAATATAGGATAAACATACTAAAATCTATAGTCCTAAAGAAGCTAAACAGCAGAGAGGGCTCTAGGGAAGAGGCCGAAACCTCATTCAGAAAGGCAAACAGGTTAGACATGAAAAGTAGGAGAAGACAAGGAACAGGACAGGAGCCTTCCACAGGGGAGCTCTGGAAGACTCTACCAATCAGGGTATCGAAGCCGATACTGAGACTCATAGCCAAACTTTGGGCAGAGTGCAGGAAACCTTATGAAAGAAGAGGGAGATAGAAAGACCTGGAGGGGACAGGAACTCCACAAAGAGACCAACAGAGACAAAAATCCTGGGCCCAGGGGGCCTGCAGAGACCAATACTCCAGCCAAGGACCATGCATGTAGAGGACGTAGACCCCCTGCTCAGTTTCCAAGTGGGTCCCCTAGTAAAGGGATCAGGGGCTGTCTCTGACATGAGCTCAGTGGCTGGCTCTTTGATCACCTCCTCCTGGGGACGGGGCAGCCTTGCCAACCCACAGAGGAACACAATACAGCCAGTCCTGATGAGACCTGATAGGCCAGGGTCAGATAGAAGGGGAGGAGGACCTCTCCTATCAGTGGACAAGGGAAAGGGCATAGGGGAAGAAGAGGAATGGTGGGTGGGACTCAGAGGAGTTGGAGGCGGCTACAACCAGGATACAAAGTGAATGAATTGTAATAAATAAATTAATTAATTAAAATAAAAGCCCAGAGAAGAAAAACCAGAAGCAAAAAATGATCACATAGGTAGGACTTTAAGGAGTCTCTGGAATAGCCATTGTCCAGTCTGGTAGATATAGATGTACATTCCTCTGGGATCTTCTGTTACTACCAGGCCACAGTCACAAATGGCCTAGCAAAGTGAAAGTAAGAGTTTGTGTTCAATTCTATATTGTTACCACATTGTTCTTTCTTAAAGGATACCAAATACACTTTTCATTTACAAGTGCAAGTTATATAGGCTACCTGTCATTTAATACTACCCCTGAAACATGAGTTTAATAATGCTTACTTAATAGATTTCTTGAGTGTTAGCTCTTATCATTTAAACCCAGCTTTGCCTGACTCCAAAGTCTATACAGTTTTTCCTCTGACTAAATTGTGTTGCATTGCCAAAGCAGATGGAAGTAGCAGAAAATGGAATAAAGAATCAAGTGGGTACAGAACTCATTTTGGCTTCTGATTTTCTCACCTTTTCTAGCCTCCTCCAGCAAGCTCATACTTTTTCTTTCTCAGCGCTTGGTTTCAGTTGACACAGTGATACATGTTTACTGTCAGTAGCTCCTACAAAAATCAAAATTAGATCAAAGAGTCTTTCTCAAAGGCAAATATGGGTGTGGAGTAGGAGTAAAAAGAAGAGTTTGTGGTAAGAATAAGATGAGGACAAACAGGTGGATGCGCATGGAAATTGTAAAATAGAACCAAGGAGTAACTGTGAGACTTGTCCTTTCAGTACCAGCTTCAGTTGGAGCTGACAGATAACCAGGTAGTGCTTGTTAGAATTTGGCAAGTGATACCACACACTTTGAAATGGAAGTATTGATTTCTCTTGACTGACATCTAGACCTTTCAAGTTAACCTAGTATAGACTCTAGATCAAGTTTTTGATGTATATTAACACTATACAAAATCATAAGAGACTCAGATTTATAAATGTGTGTCAGACTTCTGCCAGTCACTTCAGGTTGCAGCCCTCTCCCCATTTTCAGTTGAAAAGTTAGTTTCTCTCAATCAAAAGAATAGTTATTATTTCAGCTATAGGCCCAGCTCAATCTGATCCACTCAAAAAACACATTGACATGTGTTTTGTGTAACATGTCAAACGTATAAACTTTTAGAGGGCTTCTTTGTTGAAAAGAATCAAATTAATAGCTTCAGTGTGTGGGGAACTGATCTTCAACAATACTATCACATTTGGAAGTGGGCAAGATAAGCAGTCAGGTCCAACTTTAGATGTAGAGAACACAGATACAATGCAAAACCTAATCATGTCATATCCTAATTAATAATTTAATACTTATATTTTAGTATAATAATCTTGTAAGCACAGTAATTCCAGCCCATAAAGTTCAAGTTGTTTAATATGACTTTAAAGTTCTTCATTATCTATTTTTGTCTTCATTTCCTACAACTTTCAGCTTGTGTTTTAGACTCTAGTAGAATCTGACTGCTATATTTCTGCCATATACTGAAGCAGTCATCTGTGAAGGTCTTTCTCTATGTCAGACACTAAGATTTAGATGAGTTGTGTGACCTCATTTAATTTTCAGAGAGTATATTAATAAGAAATATGCATTATCATCCCTGGTCTTTTATACTGGAATTGAACTTTTGAGACTTTAGATAGAATGGGCAGATTTTTATGGCTAGTAAAATGTAGAACCTTGATTTCCATTCAGATCTTTCTAGCCTGAAAGCATGTTTTTTAAATCATTAAGCTAACTAGACTATTACACTTTGTTTAGTCATTCTTCTGCCCAGAGTGTCTTTCTCTTCAGTTTATATAGGAGCCTTAATTGTAAGTATCAGAAATTAATACATTGATTTAATCAGAAATGAGCTTATTACAAGGATTTTGAGGAAGTCACAAAATTGCCAGGGGAACCAAATGTACGCCATGGAGCTGGTAGTGATGCTTGGTCATACCACCAAATGGGCTCTTGACAGTGCAATTGAGCATTGGATATAGCTTGATCAGAACTCTGGGATCTGATAGTAAGCCCTATCAGGTACCAGTACCTTAACATGATAGTAGGCCCTATAGCCATTGTCATACTGCATCATCTCCTCAGCCATGAGAGAAGACCTCATGCTCATCCCTTGAATCATTAGTTTCTAATTTTAAGACAAGGAAGGTACATCTGATTGTTTCATCTTCAGTCACTGTGAATGTCCTGACTGCAGGGAAAACCAGGAATATAAGATTCTGATTTGAACCATTTGGTGAGGATTCAGAGCTGAAAATATGCATAATTCCTCTTCTTAGATAGGGATTCTGAAGTTCCAGAGAAATTTAATAGCAGTCACTGAAAAGAATGTCAAATGTCAAATACTTCTTTCAGCCACCTAACAAACTTATTGTTCTTGAAAACCACCATTCATGCTTATTGTTTACTCCTATTGTGCCTTATGTGTTCTGACTTTATTTAGTACGTGTTATGATTAATTGCTTTTAAAGGATTTTTGTTTTAAGTGTCAGTTGTCTCTGTACTGACTCTATGTCCTCATATCTAAAAGTCGGTGCTTTATTAATGTTTGCAATTTGACATCATCTTATGTTTAGCATGGAGGGTTGCATTGCACTGAAGTGTTCTTACTTCCCACCTCTCACATCTAGAATATAAGTCCCCCTTCTCAAAAACAGGTTTCTTGATTAGTGTAGTAGTTCCTCAGTAACTGTTGGATAGGAGAAGGCTTTTGAAATAAATTGCTTACCTTTGGAAATGAAACAGTAGTTAGAGAGACTTTTGAGTGAGTATGGCCAGTTCAGAAGGTTGTGTCATAGTTTCCAATTAGATTACAAACAATAAGTGGGTGGAAACAGCCTTATTTATCTTCAGTTACCTCTTCCTCTTATTTAGAAGCATAATCAGAAAAGGGTAATTGGGAATTTCCCCCAGACCTTCTACTGTGGTTAGTAGCCACAAAAATGGCCTCAGGACAATATACTTGCTCTTTATATACACTTCTTTCGTTTCTCCATTATACTTGCCATAGCCATGATTATTATATATTCTGGGAAGAAAAGCTGTTAAGCAAGCTGTCTTGGATTCATGCTTTTTTAAAAAAAATAACCCTTAGAAACTTAAAAATAGATTTTTAAAAATTCCTAATAGAATTTTTAAGTCTCAGTAAAGTGCTTGCTGTGAAAGCATACAATCTGAGTTTGTGATTTGGGCTCTGCTACCTACCTAATGTCCTCATCTATAATATGGGAATAATGGGGGTTACTGTGTAGGTTAAACAATAATTTATTCAGCACTTAAAATTCCTGCCATAAATTGGCCTTATAAATATTAAATGTTCTTTTTATGGCTATCTTTTAAATTCCCTTTACTACTTCCAATTTTTAATTATTTTGTGCTTCTAATCCTTCTAATTCTGATGATTAGTAATGTACTTCTTTTCCAATGGAGAACCAGAATCTAAAATGAGGTTAGGTTGCATACCCAATAATCATATGGCTTGGAAGTGCTAGTTATGGGATTCGAACCTATATCCATCATATTTTTGAAGGCTTTCTCTGATGGCAAAATTACATACTAAAAATAGATTAAACTTCATGCTCTGTATTATATCCTTCCTTCCATTCCTGTTAGTTTTAAATACATCATTCATCCCCTCAACATCTTTACTTCTCTCTTCTCATTTTTGTAGTCATATTTTTTCTGTATATACCATAAATCTGTTAATACTCTTTAGAAGTTGTGATCCTTTGTACTTATTTTTTAGCATATTAAATGTTGTATTTTATTGATAAAAATCCATAGTCCAGGGAATTCTGAAGTTGAAATTTTTTATAACCCAATTTTAGTTTTAAACTTATTCATCATGTATTAATCAATCCAATATTGTGGCAGAAGATAATTAGACAGATCACACATAAGTGATGTTTCACATTCAGCTAAAAGCATAGATTTCAATGGCTAGAGACAAGCTTGCGTGGTAAAGTGCTTGTCACTTAAGCATGACCCCCAGCACTCTACTTATGGTAGAAAGTTTGCACATTATCTGAGAGAACAAAACATTTTGTCTGACACTACACTGTTTCTATTTTTCTTTCTGTCTCTCTTTTTTTATTTTTATTTTTGTTGTTGTTGTCGGTATAGTGGATTTGTTTCCAGAGGATGACAATTAAGGAAAAATATCATATATTTCAACACTAAGGACCATTTACCTGGTATAAAAGATGAAAAGTAAATTTCTTGGAACTGGAGATAGTAGCAATGAAGATACTTATTTAGTACAGAAGTTTTGCAACCTGGGAATGGACTTTTGTGTGCATTAATCTTTCTTAAAACTTGTGTACAAGACGCTTGAAAATTTTCAAGTAGATTCTAGACATTTGTAGAAAAGAAAAGTTTGTTAAATTTGCCATTGCTGCTTTGGAGACTTATTTTTTCATAGCAACCTCCCACCCCAGTTTTTAATGTAATGGTTTATCAGAAAGTCAACATTTGTATTTGTTGTACTTCTTTTAATTGATAATCTGTGTAACAGAGTATCCATTGACAAATATATGCAATTAAAGTCAATTGTCACTGGTTTTCAGAGACTAAAGTCACTAATGTCAGGATGTGATTAATTTATTTCCTTATTATTTAACCATTTTTTCAATGTCATCTTCCTTCTCTTTTGTTAATCATACAAATTTTCAGATCTTTTCTTTCTATGTATCTGTATCCATGCTCATTGTTTTTCAAAGATACTTCATTAACATGATTAAACTCCACATAACATTCTTATTTGTTGTCATTCTGAAAACTGAACCCAGAATCTGCAACATACTTGGGGTTCTACATGTCCAGCCCTGTATATTTTTGTATTTATATAATAGGGAAAAAGGCACACTTTTGTTAATAACTTTACTCATAATTATTATTGACCAGTCTTGTATCATTCTTTAGGTCTTCGTTAGTTTTCTACTGACACTGAGTGCCTGTTAACCTAGTTGTTGGAGAGACAAATAAGACAGGATTTAGAACCTTGAGAATACAATGGAGGATAAAGAAAATTAGATAAAAGACTAGTATGGGTAGAGAATTAGAGGAGCAAAGAAGAGACTCCCTACTCAGACTTTATGTTCCCTGTAAAATTTCTGGAGGAAATTTTCTATGAGCTGAGTCTTGAAAATAAATTATCCAGGTGTCAGAGAAGATGAATCTAGGAAAGTGAGTGGGGGAAAAGTAGAGGTAAGAGAGCACATGGATGGGACTTTGGAAATTCTTGAGTGACTCAAACACCATCAGGATAGTACAAGGAATGGTGAAGTCTGAAGTTGGAATGGGTTAGCAGTGTCAAATCATGAACTGCTTCCAATGCCATACTCAGATATTTATTCTGAAAGCTATGATGGGCTGAAGTATAATATAGGAGGTGATATGTTAAGACTTGTGCTTCAAAAAGATAGGTGTGAAAAATGCATTGTTCTTCCGAAAGTGTCCTGACTCCAAGCAAACAAAATTAGAGGCCACCGGCTATTTCTTGTCATCTTTTCTGACCCTAATTTTGGATTAAAGGGCTTATATGCTAAAACATAATTGTAGAGGGGCATGAATTAGTTAGCTCTCTATTCTCACCTGTTAAGAAAACATTTAAAACCTATTTGGCTTGTTGGTACACATTCAGCCTTAAATGATTAAAATAAATCAAGTAAAATCAATAAAATAAGCATTTGATGCAGGACCTTGCAATGGGCCTGGTGTTAGGCTGGTCAAGTGCAAACATCTTCTGTGTGCCGGGCTTTTGTGTTAGAGGCAGAGGAGAGATGGTAGATAACTTAGGCATTTGCATCTTGGTAGTAGGCTTGGAAACTAATTTGAATATTCTAGGTACTTATATATTATATTCTTTTATATACATTTTACTTTCCAGCCTTTCTGCAAACCTATAGGATCTGGTAAGGGAACTGAAAAGAAATAATGATCTTTCTCAGAGTCATGTGATATTTAATAAGGAGTAGTAAAAAAGCACAATTCAATATTTGATCTTTTTTCCACTCACCTCTACCATATTTCATTACTTTCTCTGACAGGGCAGTATTTCTGCACTTTGAGCCTGAAGTCTTTTCTGCCCTCTTAATTATTTCCAGTGCCAACTAAACTCAAACTAATATTATAAGAAAACATTGGTAAAGCACTTAAACAGTAAGAGCTCAGAGACCCTAATAGACTTTAGTTTTTAGAAATAGCATTAGAATAGCAACTTATCTATGTTCCAAACACCCAGGAAACTTGATAAAATCCATTTAAACTGTTTTACCATATTCAAATTAATCTTGCTAAAGAGCCTTTGCCCAGCAGATATTTCAACTCTGATTTCTTGTTTAGGGCTCAGAAACCTTTTCATCACAAATACAGATGAAAGAATGTATTTAAACACTTCTTTAGACGGGGTCTTTTCTGAGACTGATTCTTCAACAAAGGACCATGCATGGATATAACCTAGAACACCTGCTCAGAGGTAGCCCTTGGCAACTCAGCATCCAATTGGGGTACCCTAGTAAGGGCAGTAAGTCTCTGACATGAGCTCAGTGGAGGGCTCTTTGACCTCCCTCCTCCCTGAGGGAGGAGCAGCCTTGCTAAGGCCACATAGGAGGACATTGCAGCCAGTCCTGATGAGACCTGATAAACTAGGGTCAGATGGAAGGGGAGGAGGACCTACCCTATCAGTGGACTTAGAGAGGGGCAGGGAGGAGATGACGGATGGGGGAGGGTAGGATTGGGAGGGGATAAGGGAGGGGGCTACAGGGGGGATACAAAGTAAATAACCTGTAATTAATATAAAAAATAAAAATTATATAAAAAAACCATTTATTGTGGAAAATTTGGGGCATATGCCAACATTAACTTAATAGGATCATGATTTTGTGCCTATTGTCTACTTGGGCAACAATTTTTTGGGTCACCTGGATGAGGTATTGTCTCATGGATACCTCCATCTATTTACCTTAGCTCTGAAATTATTTTGAAATAAATACCAGTAATCTATCATCTATGAACATTTCAGAACATATTTTTGAAAGAAATGGGTTCTCTATTCTAAATCATCTTTAAACAAAAATTAGCAATTTTCTTAATATAATTAAATAGACATTTAGGAAATTATTTTCTTTTTTCCTAAAGAAATCTTTTTGTTTGATTGCTTTTGTGTACATTTAAGACTTGATTTTGAGCATATAAAAATGTACAGAATAGTGACCCTTCTTGTACCTACCATCACTCTATGTTGAGCCCTACCTTATCAACACTCCCACCTACTTACCTTGTTAAAGCTAAATCTAAAGGCTAGATTTGTCCTTTAATTTTTTAATGAAAATTGACAGCTTTATATCATGTTCTCTTTTACTGCTAAATATCTAATATACCCCAATTTAGGATAGAGGTAATAAGGAACCCTGGGGCTATTTTGATAGTGTTAGGTACAGATGATTATACACTTTCTGAATGTAAGGAAACTGATTCAAAGAGAAGGTTTATCAATATGAAGCTGTTACGTGCTTGTTGAAATTTGTTATTTGAATATGCTCATCCATAAATATATATTAAATGCAAGAAACTTTATACTTTTTGAGATATTATTTTATACACATAAGTGTTTTGCATGCATGAATCTGTAAGAGTACCACATATGGCCCTTTTTCCTATAGAGGTCAGAAGATATTGTATCCCCAGGAATTTGAATTATCAAAGGCTGTGAGCTGCCATGTGGATGCTGAGTATCAAACCCAGGTCCTCTACAAGAGCACCAGTACTCTTGGAGCCATCTCCCCAGTCCTTATGTTTCTTTTCAAGTACTTATTGTACACTTATTCTTACAATTTTGACTTTATAGATCTAATTTCTTCTGTCCTTCCTTATAATCTGCTTCCTTTGTCTTACCCTAACTTGAGTGACTTTAGAGCTAATAGAGAAGAAATTCTGATCTCCAACAGAGGGCCATTTGCAACTATGAAAACAACTCAAGCAAATAGTGTATTGATGGAGGAACTTTTCATTACAAAATGTTTTTTTTTTAAATTCCAGGATATTGGTTGCTTGGTCACTGAGGAGTCTGTACTGCCATTCATTAGCACCCTGGGTGTCTGAGCAGACCTGGATAGGAATGTATTGCTCATTTTGAATGAGAGAAAAGGATGGAGAAGCTGCCTCAAACATTGCATCATCCAAGCCAAACATTCTATTTGTTTGATACAAGGCACTGATTTCAGAGTATATCCTGAGATACAAATAGGTTTTGTTGTGAGTGGGGCTTATCTTTCCTGGTCTCTCTAGGTGACTAAAATTGTTTAATGTGTGTTAGGTCTGGTGTTGTCAGTAAATATGCACTCAGACCTCATTCTTTTGCATACGGTCCTCTTAACAATAAGAATGTAGTGCTGATGGAGTATGACTTTGATATTGGCTCAGTTATATGTGTGGAATGTTTATTCCCCAGAGTTTTCCAACTGAGGGAGCCCAGCATGAACTCCTACTTTGGAAAATATCTGAGTGGGCAGGCCTGTTTGCCACATTACCCTCATTGTCTGTCTTTGTTTATTCAGCTGAAAAGTAGTAGTTGCTTCTTACACAGCTAGTCACGAATCTCCAGGTCTCAGAAGCTATTAAAGTGGGAGGAAGATTGTTTGGGGAAGAGAAAAGATGAAAACTGTTATTGGACATTGACATACTATATAGGTAAAGGTCCTTTCTTATGTGAAGAGTGTAATGATTTTTGGCAATTACACAGCCTAACACTAAAAACATTTTTGTGGGCTGTTATGTCTTTGCTTTTATGTATCTTCTTACATTCTGAATAAGAGTCACAGATAACTTACTGGAACATTTGTTTTTACTGCAGTGAAAAGAGCCCTGAGCTTTTTTAATTTTTATTAATTACACTTTATTTGCTGTGTATCCCCCAATAACCCCTCCCTCCTCCCTTCTCAGTCCCACCCCTCCCTCCCCCTTCTACACGCATGCCCCTCCCCAAGTCCACTGATAGGGGAGGTCTTCTTTTCCTTCCTTCTGACCCTAGTCTATTAGGTCTCATCAGGAGTGGCTGCATTGTCTTCCTCTGTGTCTGGTAAGGCTGCTCCCCTCTCAGGGGGAGGTGATTAAAGAGCAGGCCAGTCAGTTCATGTCAGAGGCAGTCCCTGTTCCCATTATTATGGAACCCACTTGGACACTGAACTGCTATAGAGCCCTGAGTTTTTAAGACTAAAGCTGCTATCAGGTACGGGTGATGATGAATTTTCTGTGGCCAGATTAGTAGGACTTATTCTTGGCCATTTTCTTTGGTTGTTTTTGTCTCTCAAGTGAATTATTTTAGCCTGCTGCTAAAAATTTATTTGCCTTCATTCTTTCCCAGACTGTTTCCACGTTGCCTCCAGAGTTAGAGCTCAATAATGCAGATCTGTGATTCGTTCTTTTTGTTTAATTTATTTTTTATTAGTTACAATTTATTCACTTTGTATTCCCCCATAAACCCCTCCCTCCTCCCCTCCCAATCCCACCCTCCCTCCCCCATCTCCCTCCATGCCCCTCCCCCAGTCCACTAATAGGGGAGGTATTCCTCCCCTTCCTTCCAATCCTAGTCTATCAGGTCTCATCAGGAATGGCTGCATTGTCTTCCTCTGTGGCCTAGTAAGGTTTTTCCCCCCTCAGGGGGGAGGTGCTCAAAGATCAGGCCAATGAGTTCATGTCAGAGACAGTCTCTGTTCCCATTTTTATGGAATCCACTTGGACACTATACTGCTATGGGCTACATCTGTGCAGGGATTCCAGGTTATCTCCATGCATGGTCCTTGGTTGGAGTATCAGTCTCAGAAAAGACTCCTGTGCCAAGATTATTTGGTTCTGTTGCTCTCCTTGTGGAGCTCCTGTCCTCTCCAGGTCTTACTGTTTCCCACTTCTTTTATAAGGTTCCCTGCACTCTGCCCAAAGGTTGGCCATAAATCTCAACATCTGCTTTGATACCCTGCAGGGTAGAACCTTTCAGAGGCCCTGTGGCAGGCTCCTGTCCTGTTCCCTGTCTTCTCCTTCTTCTGATGTCGGGATCTTTACCAACCATATATCTGACAGAGGGCTAATATCCAGAATATATAAAGAACTCAAGAAGTTAAACAGCAACAAATCAAGTAATCCAATTAAAAAATGGGGTATAGAGCTAAACAGAGAATTCTCAATAGAGGAATATCGAATGGCCAAAAAAAAAAAAACAAAAAACAAACAACAACAACAACAAAACACTTAAAGAAATGCTTAATATCCTTAGTCATCAGGGAAATGCAAATCAAAACGACCCTGAGATTTCACCTTACACCCATCAGAGTGATTAAGATCAAAAACTCAAGTGACAATACATGCTGGAGAGGATGTGATTCGTTCTTATGTAAAATTCTCCCATGGCTACTCAAGCCTCAAGTGCCACTACTTCTGCCTTCTTACCCTAGTTATAACGAACTGTTGTAAAATTTCTAGGGGACCTTTTTTTGGTCCCCACATCATATACATGCAGTCTTCTTTCCTTAGTCATAACTCCTCATTCTTTGTTACCAGGTTAGATGTTTCTCCTTCAGAAAGCCTGGGCTAGGTGTTTGTGTGTGCAGATACATGTACTATGCTTTCCTTTAAGACCATGTGCATATCTCCATATGGTACTTAACAGAATATATTACTACTTTCTTTTTCTTTTTCTTTTTTCCTTTTTTCATAAGATAGTAAGTTATTGGAGATCAGGGACCATGTCTGCTTTCTTTTTTGTATCTCCATTACCTAGAAATTATAGGCTCCATTTCTGGTACAATATAGCTTGCTAAATGATTGAATTAATAAACTTGTTTGCTGAGAATACCTTTCTTTTGTGATTGCAGAGACTTCAGCTCTCTGTTCATGTGTTTTTGAACTTTTCTTCCTTATGTTCTATTAATATTCATTTGTGGACCCATTTGTTGTCAGTTTGGCAGAATATGGAATCACCTATGAAACAAGCCTTCAGGCACACTTGTGAGAGATTATCTTGATTAGTTTAGCCTCTCATCAAGCCTGTAAGGAATTATCTTGCTTAGTTAATGAGATGGAAAAACCCACCCACTATGGTGGCACCATTCCATAGGTTGGATCCTATACTAAATAAAAGGAAATAGTGAGCCGAGCCTCTCACTCTTCATTTCCCCACTGCAGAAACAGCATGATCAGCTATCTCAAGCTTTTGCTGCTAGTTTTTTCCCACCATAGTGGACTGTACACTTGAAGTGTGAGTCAAAATGAGTTCTTTCTTCCATAAGTTGCTTTTTTCAGGATATTTTATCATAGCAACAGGAAAAGAATCTGAGACACCCATTCACTCAACAAAATGTTACTTTGAACTTCTTGAACTACCATGCCTTATCAGGAAAATTGCAGCTATGTAAAATTGCATTCCTACAACAGGAGGGCACCTATTCTTGGCCCCCTTTCCTGCATTGCTTTTCTACCTTAGCATTTAACAGTTTTCTAGTTACAAGATGAACCATCATTCCTGGAGCATGGCACTTTGTTGCATTGCTTCATTTAGTTTCCACATTTTGTATATACAAATGAGAAAACCAGCTCAGAGTTAAATATTAGAATCATTGTTTGGATTCTAGACTGCCTAGCTTCAAAATTGATCTGGAAAGTAAGTGCACTTGTCTTGGCTTTACTTAAGCTTCAGTTAAAAGTAGAGAAAGAAGGAAGTGGTAGAAGAGGTGTACAGATGCTCAAGTGACAGCATTTAAGACTCCCTCAAATCTTCGGTTGGCTATGAAATACATACAGATGTACTATATAATGTTAGTTTTCCTCTAAAAAGTTTGAAATTTACATTAAAGTTTTAATTCAGTAATACTATGTTTATCTCAAGAATCTTTTCATCTTACAAACCTGAAATTCTGTGCCCATTCTATAATTCCGTATTCTTCCTTCCCTAAGCCCTGGTAAGGCAATGGTTTCTTTTTATGAATTTAATTACTGCAGATAATTTTTCTAAATGTAGTTTTACTATAGTTGCCTTTTGTAAAGAGTAGTGTCTGGCTTTCATTTTTAAAATATTCTGATGTTTTTGTGTGTGTGTATGTGTATGCCACATTTAAAAAATTTATTTACTTAACAATGAACACAGGTTCTGTCATGCTTTGAAAGTGAAACATCCCCCATAGTTTGAGCAGTTGATACCCTGTTTTGGGAGGTTGTGAAACCTTTAGGAGATGAAGCCTAGTGGATCACTGTAGTTTAAGAGGAATATGCCTAATGCTTCTTCTGGCCCGAATACTTTGCTTCGTGATCTACTGAGATGTTGGGAGAAAGCCTCGCCTCATATGCCCATGGATTGAGCTACCTGCTGCCATACCTTTCCTGTCATGATAGACTATATTTGCTCTGCTATGCTCTAAAATAAATCCTTCCTTCCTCAAGTTGCTTCTGTCAAGTAGTCTGTTACAGTGACAAGGGAAACAATCTTTCTGGAGCTCTGTTCAATGTTTCAGGACATATATACTCAGAATTTTTGGGTCATATGGAAGCTCTATTTTTAATTTCTTGAGGAACTGTCATACTGTAATGGCTAATTTTGATTGTCAACTTGTTGGGATTTAGGATCGCCATGGAAACACACTTCTGAGTTTGTCTATGAGAGTGTTTGCAGAAAGATTTAACTGAGCAGGAAAGACCCATCCTAAATGTGGGTGGCTGGGATATCCAACTGAAGGCAGGTTAAGCAGCATTATTCACAAATCATTGCTTCCTGTTGCAAGGGTAGTGTTGACCAATTGCTTCACCTTCCTTGCATTCCCTCAAAACTACCAAAATAAGCACTTCCTCTTTTACTTTGGTTTTTCTCAGGTATTTTGACCAAAGAAACGAGAAGAAAAACTAATACATATTATCTTCCTTCCCTTCCCCTTTCTCTCTCTGGTGCAGGGAATGAAATCCAATATGCTTAAACATATTGGACAAGTTCTTTATTACTGAGCTATATCCTCCTTGCCCTCAACCCCTTTTGGAGGGATCTCTCCATGTAGCCCAGGTTGACCTCACACTTGGGGTCCTTATGCATCTGGTTTCTAAGTTCTAGCATTACAGAACAGTGCCAGCACAGCCAGCCTGCCATAAAATTTTCTATAGTGTTACACTCTTTTACATCGCTACTGAGACTGTTGATACATAAAATAGCAAGTGGGAGAAGTTAAAGCAGAAATGAAGTAAGAAGAATAGGCAGGTTGTTAATATGAAGAAAAATATCACTTATCTCATTTACTTCCTTTAGATTTTTCAGCTAACACTGCCTTTTCTCTCTCTCTCTCTCTCTCTCTCTCTCTCTCTCTCTCTCTCTTTTTCT
>NW_026590490.1:126741-134016 GCF_907164565.1 Psammomys obesus
TGTGGTTCATTAAAAGAGTGCTGAGATCCTCTGCTTTATTGTGTGTAAGCAAGCACTTATATAGTGGAAGCCTATAGACTCTGATTGGTTAGCCCATTACCTTGGATTGGATGCTGAGTGTTCATACCACCAGGGTCTCTTTGCAGAAGAAGCACATTATAGGAGACATAGAGAGACTCTCCATGTCTCTTGTTAATAAAATATATGCCACCACAGTCCACATTTTTTAATGTGGGTTTCGATGATTGAACTGAGGTCCTCATGTTTGCATGTCAGGCACTTTACCAACTGAGCTTTATCCCCAGCCCCAATCTTGAAAATATGTTAGCATAAGATATAAAAAGGACCACAGTTGTTCAGCAAGCCACTGGTTAAAACATATTTAGTTTGTTTCCAATGGATGATTATGAATAATAACTGTTATAAACATTTAGTTAGACTTATGTTCAGGAAGAGATTTTCATGTCTCTTGGTTAAGATTATTAGGATATATAGTAGGTATATATTTATTTAAAATGTCAGATTATTTTTCAAGGATTCATACTAACATTATATGAGACTTGTTATCATATAGAAAATTAACCACAGCACTAGTATATAGTAGTAGATGTGCCATAGTATTAGATGTCATTAGGATTGTAACTAGCATTTTGCCAGTGAATGATGTTGAGCATATTTCCAAGTGAAATATCTATTCAAATACTTTCTCCATTTAAAGATGTACTTTAGTTTTATTAGGATTTCAGAGTTCTTTGTGTATATGCAGTAAATATTATTTGAAATTATCTTCTCCTAGTCTGTGATTGTGTTTTCAGTTTCTGAGCAGTCTCTTAAAGAATTAATTTTGTTCAGTTTTAGTAAAGTCTAATTTGTATGCTTTTTTTTCAGATTTTATTTCTGTTGCTATATTTAAAAGCTCTTCATACAATGCAATGATTTGTCTAACCCACTGAAATTTCGCCCTGTTTTCTTCTAATAGTGTTTCATTTTCATACTGTCTATTTAGGATGATTGTTCTTTTAATAAAATGTCTGTGTAGGTATAAGGTTAGGTCAAGTTTTAGTCTTTATCCTATGGAAAGTTGTGATGGTGTTAACTGTCAGCTTGACAAAATTTAGAGTCGTCTGGGAAATGAGTCTCTGAGCATGCTTGTGGGAGATTTTTCTCACTGAGTTATTTGAAATAGGAAGACCTGTTACACAACCTACATTCATCATCCTGAAATTAGGCAGCATCACTTCATGGGCTGAGCCCTACACTAACTGGAAAGAAGAGTGCTGAGCAGCAAGCATGCCTTCCTTACTGTCTTTAACAATGGATATGATGTGAATAGTTGCCTCAAGCTTCTGTTGCTGTACCTTCCCAAAGTGATGGACTGTAACCTAGAATAGAACCATGAAATAAAATAAAACCCTATTTCCCTTAGGTTGCTTTTATCAGATTATTTTATCCCAGTAAATAAACCCCAGCAACTTAAAATCATTTATTTTGATTTTTTTAAATGTATCATTTTTACATTTCATTGGCTTTTCTCTTTGGCAAAAGTTAGTTGATATCTGTGAAGGACTAGTTTGGGTTTTTGGGAGGCATTGAGGTGTGTCACATTAAAAGTCAGAGGACAATTTGTGGAGGTAAATTTTCTCTTTTAGTGGTTCCTGAGGCTAGAACTCAAGCTGCCAGGCTTGGTGGCAAGTGTCTTTGCCCACTGCTTTGTCTTTCTAGCTCATAATGTCTGTTCTGCACTGATGAAACAGTGCCCTGATTGCTGCTGCTTTACAGGAAGTCTTGAAGCCACCTGTTATGAGTTCTGCACTTTACTTCTTGCCTCTTTGCTTCTTTACTTTTTTGTACTAATTTCATTTCAAAGCATGATTGTGAATGTTTTTTTTCAAAAACAATTATTGTGGGACTTTGATTAAGAATCATAGTCTCTGTAGATGTAATTATTATGGTATGTTTTCTCCAATTACTTAAATCTTTTCTTTTTTCACAAGTATTTTGTAGCTTTAGGCATAAAGGCTGTAAACACTGTGTTAAACTTATACCTGATATTATATATTAGGTGTTATTCTTAAGAGTATTTTAAAATTGAATTCTAATTGTTTATTCATAACATGTGGCAATACATTGTTTTTTTAATATGAAAAAAAATTTAGTAATTATTTTTATTTATATGTATGTGTGAGTGTATGTCTCTGTGGGCACCTATGTAGACCATAAAAGGGCTGTGGATTCCCTGGAACTGGAGTCATAGTCAGCTCTGATCCACACAATATGGGTGCTAGGACCCATGTTTGGGTCCACTGGAAGGGCAGTAAGTGTTCTTAACTGTTGAGTCATTTCTCCAGTCTTCCTGATTTTAAATAGTTGTTGAGTTTGTGTTGTGCACTCTTTACTGATGTCATTTGTGAGTAGTAGTAATAATGGTATTTGTTGCCCAGGCTAGCCCTAAATTTGTGGACTCGGGCGATTCTCCTGAGTAGCTGAGACAATATACACATGATACTATGTCTACCATAGGATCATTAATATAAAAAGAGTTTGGTTTCTGGTATTGAATTGATGTTATGGATAGTTCCTGACTTGATGCTTTTTGATTTTATGATGGTGTGAAAGCAGTATGCATCCATAGAAACTGTATATTAAATTTTGAATGTTGACCTTTTTCTAGGTCAGCAGTATGTAGTTTGACTTATGATGTGAGGCAGTGGCAAGTGAAACGTAAGCAGTGGATATTCTCCAGTGGCCTCCACAGTTGCTAAGCTTGTGTTTGTGAGGTTAAACATATTTTGGCACAATATTTTTAACTTTAAGGTTAAAAAGCTTGTCAGTTTAGGAGCTTGTATAGTTTGCAATATGTTTGCTCTGATTCTGAATGATTAAAGTTAAAAGTTATTTTCTATACCTTAAAATATTCTTTTGAAGCATTTTTAAATTTAGTGAAAAAAAACTCTTAAAAAATTCCTCACTGAATACCCTCCTTTTGTTTATATATTTTATAATAATATTGTCAAAATTATTGAGACCAAGAAGTAACACTGATAACAATAGTATTTACTAATTCTAGATCTTATTTGAATTTTACTATTTTTTGCACGAGCATCCTTGTTTGGTCATAGATATAATACAGAATCTCACATTGTATTTGTATATCTCTTCTTAGACACCTCCATTCAGGGATAGTTCTATCTGGGGCAGTCTTTATTTTTTATGACCTTGATACTTTTGAACAAGAATGATCAATAATTTTGTACAATATTTGAATTTGGATTTGTATGTATACATATGTGTGCACAAGTGTGTATTGTTTGTGTGTAGAAGGGGATGGGGTATGTGTGTGCACCCACACAAAGGACGGCGGTTTGCATTGGATGCCTTCCTTAGCCTTTATGGCCTGTATTTTTGAGACAATGTCTCTCATTAAACCTGGAGCTCACCAATTGGCCAAACTGGTGGAACTCATGGGATGGATCCATCTGTCTCTTGTGTTTGCTTCCCAGGTGCTATTTCTCTCTCTCTCTGTCTCTCTCTCTGTCTCTCTCTCTCTCTCAGACACACACACACACACACACACACACACAATGACACAATGGGTGCTGGGAAGTGAACTCAGGTCCTCAGGCTTACGTAGTGAGCTATCTCCTCAGCCCAGTGTGTTCTTTTTTTCATGATGAATTAAGGTTATTTAGTTTGTCTAAGAGTACTACAGAAGTGATAATGTAACCATCTTAGGTGAATACATGTTGAAGAAGGCTCATTTCTTGTAACTTCATTTTTTTCTTTTTTTTATAGTTTATTACTTTAAAATTTTTTTATTAATTACATTTTATTTACTTTGTATCCCCCCTGTTGCACCCTCCCTCCTTCCCTTCCAATCCCTCCTTTCTTTCCCCTTCTCTACCCATGCCCCTCCCCAAGTCTACTGATAGGGGAGGTCTTTTCCTTCCTTCTGATCCTAGTCTATTAGGTCTCATTAGAAGTGGCTGCACTGTCTTCCTCTGTGGCCTGGTAAGGTTGTTCCCCCCTCAGGGGGAGGTGATCAAAGAGCAGGCCAATCAGTTCTTGTCAAAGACAGTCCCTGTTCTTATTACTATGTAACCCACTTGGAGACTGAACTGCCATGGGCTACATCTGTGCAGGGGTTCTAGGTTATCTCCATGGATGCTACTTGGTTGGAGTATCAATCTCATGGAAGACCCCTGTACTCAGATTTTTTGGTTCTTCTGCTCTCTTTGTGGAGCTTCTGTCCTCTCCAAATCTTACTATTTCCCACTTCTTTCATAAGATGCCCTGCATTCTGCCCAAAGGTTGGCCATAAGTCTTAGCATCTGCTTTGATAGTCTTCAGGGCACAGCCTTTCAGAGGACCTCTGTGTCAAGCTCCTAACTTGTTCCCTGTTTTCTCCTTCTTCTGATGTTTGTTCTCTTTGCCTTTCTGGATGAGAATGGAGCATTGTAACTTAATTTTGATCATTTAACTCAGGCAATGCCTGTCAAATCTCTCTACTATAGTAGGATGGTAACTGTTTCCCATTAGATATTACTAAGTATCTAATTGAGAGAGACTTTGAGCTATCCTAATTGTAAAAACTGTCACTCACTAATTTTATTTACATTCTTGTTTCCAATCATTATCCAAGTAGTGTGTGCCCTATGGAAAATTTCTATTGTTTTTATTTTTGTTTCATTTTCATACTGAAGATTGAACCTAGAGTCTCATACATGTTAGCTAGGTAAGTGCTCCTGTTCTTGAGCTACATCCCCAGTCCCTACAATTTTTTTAAGTTGAAAAAGTTTATTTCTAAGTTGGTTTTATAGATAATTTAAAGCTATGGCCAAAAATTCTGGGTTTTATGCTTTAATCTTGGACATCTTCCATGTTGTGGCCAGCTGCTCTGTACCTGTACTATTGAGTTTACTCATAAAGCCCCCAATCTTAGTTCCCCAGCTATATTTTCTAGTATCGTAAGAACAAGCTGTACCAGCCTTGCTTCTGCTTCTGCCAGAAGAGCTCCTGGTAAACAAGAAAAGAATCTCCAGACTTAGCCTCGCTGACTCAGCTACTGTGTGTCCCCACGCATTTACTGAGCCCCTTCAGATGCCAAGATCCACATCTTTCTGTTTTATATCATCCTATTTTTATTAGTTAGAATTTTACTGTAAGCAAGAACTTTTTCTTCAGCCTATTTATTAATTTATTCAGATCATTGTGGTCTCATGTCATTTAGTTGTTTTAAATCTTTTAGCTCTTTAAAATTTCTATTTATGTGTTCAGATTTTGGAGTAGAGACGCAAATCAGTAAATAAATAAAATGTAGTAGGGACAGAGAGAGTAATGTAATTGTATAAATACTATAACTGTATTTAACAATACCTAATTCTAAACTTCAAATGGTTAAAATTCTGGGTTTTTTTATATCTATTTTGCCACAGTTGGAGAAAAAAAAAACTCTTTAAAAAAGCAAAACTATCAAGGAACTAAGAAACCAATAAAAAATGTTCCTAATATTTATCTAGGGACATTTACCTCTTTATATACTAACCAACTTTGTATAAATATTTAGCCTTGGTTATTTAAAAAAATAATTCAAATTAATTTTGAATTGAACTTTAATTGTATTATATATATTGATTGTTACTATAAATATTAAATAGCACAGTGACTAATTTTTTATGATGTACTATACTAAAAAGTTTATTTTTTACAGCCTCATAAGGTTGATTCTTCTTCTCCTCCTCCTCTTCTTCCCCATCCCCCTCTCTCTTTCTGAGATATATATGTGGCCATGTGTGACATGGTGTGTGTATGACAACTTTGTGGTGTCAGTTCTCTCCTTCCACCTTCATATGGGTTCTGGGTATCAAACTTAGATCACCATGTTGCTAGCTAGTCAGTGTCTACGGTGCCTCTTGAGAAAAACAAAACACAAAAACAAAGTTTAATTAAGATACTTCTCTTTTTTTTTCCTTGAAAGAAACATTTCTTTATTCATTTCAAATGAATCCAGAACAGGTTTCACATTTTGAGTCTGATGCAAAGACACTAAGTCATGAGGGAATAAATACTATCCAGTGTTTATCCAGCTCTCTGACATATGTGAGTATGAAGATGCTCAGGCACAAGGGAGTGTATGTGATAGATCTGCTCAGAAACCTGCTTGAAAACATTATTTAAACCTCACATTAAAGTTTATTACAACATAAGCGTTCTAAACAACTTCTAATTTCGAAACAAATACTCCAGCAATCAACTATCCTTTTAAATAAAATAATAATAATTTATATTCTTAAAGTAATTCCAACAACTTGTCCCATACTCATCCTGTGGAGAGATGTTTTAGAACAGCCTCATGTTCAGTTTGATGGAGTGTACATCAGTAAACCACATATGTTCACCAGGGAGAGCAGTCTCTTGATGGTTTCTATAGAGCCTGGTACCAAGTAAAATATTACAGATACATAAGATTCTTTATTGATGGCCATGTAATGATGTTCACAACCCCCAAGGAGCCTCCATCCCCATTTAAAAACCAGGAACACATCTGTGCAGGGGTTCTAGGTTATCTCCATGCATGGTCCTTGGTTGGAGTATGTCTCGGAAAAGATCCCTGTGCCCAGGTTTTTTTTTTTTTTTTCTCTCCTTGTGGTGTTTCTGTCCCCTCCACGTCTTTCTATCTCCCCCTTCTTTCATAATATTCCATGCACTCTGACCAAAGTTTGGTTATGAGTCTCAGCCTCTGCTTTGATACCCTGCAGGAGCATTCATGGAGATAACCTAGAACCCCTGCATAGATGTAGCTCATGCAGCTCAGTGTCCAAGTGGGTTCCCTAGTAATGGGAACAGAGACTCTGTCTGACATGAGCTCTGTGGCTGGCTCTTTGACCACTTCCCCCTGAGGGTGAAGCAGCCTTACCAGGCCACAGAGGAAGACAATGTAGCCATTCCTAATGAGTCCTGATAGGCTAGGGTCAGGTTGGAAGGGGTAGAGGACCTCCCTTATCAGTGGACTTGGGGAGGGGCATAGGTAGAGATGAGGGAGGAAGGGGAGGGGACAAGAAAGGGGGCTATAGTTGGGATACAAAGTGAATAAACTGTAATTAATAAAAATAAATTAATTAATTAAAAAAAAGAAACAGGAACACCAGAATGGATGCAATTCTGCTGGGTCATTGTCGATAATGCTTCTTTTCTTTTATTATTCTCTCTTTACTTCTTTTCTTTCTTTCTTTCTTTCTTTCTTTCTTTCTTTCTTTCTTTCTTTCTTTCTTTCTTTCT
>NW_026590490.1:134026-216367 GCF_907164565.1 Psammomys obesus
TCTTTCTTTCTTTCTTTCTTTCTTTCTTTCTTTCTTTCTTTCTTTCTCTTAAAAATATTAAAAATATATTATACAATTATATTAAAAAATATATAATTGTTGTTTTATGTGATACTGGGGATGGAACCTATGTGTTGTAGAGAAGTGCTCTACCACTGAATTACCTTCTCAGCCCTGACGCTATTTTAATGTAATTGGCTTTGCTGAAAGCATCTTTTTTAGGCCACCAAGTGTCAGCTGTCTATTGCTGTGTGAGAAAAAAAAATCACCATAAACCTCAGAGTCTTAAAACAGCATTTGTGGTTTATCTGTTTCTGGATGATTTTGCTGGTTTCTTCTAGGATTATTTATTATTATAATTTTCTTTTCTGTTGCTGTGATAAAACAACAAAAGGAACTTAAGAGAGGAAAGAGTTTATTTTATTTTACAACTCCCAAGTCACAATCCATCATTGAGGGAAGTCGGGACAGGAGTTCAAGCGGGAACCTGAAGGCAGAAATTGAATCAGGGACCATGGAGTATTATGGCTTATTGCTGGCTTGCTTATGTTTTGCTTCAGTAACTTGCTTAGCTGTTTTTCTTATGTAGTACAGGTCCACTTGCCTAGAGATGATACTGCCTGCAATAGGCTAGGCGTTCCCACATCAATTAAGACAGCCTTTAGGAGACATTTTCTCAGTTGAGGCTCTCTGTTCCCAGATGATACATTTGTGTCAAGGTGACAAAAACAAACCAGCATACCCATGTTGCATTGGTGCATTAAGTAGAACCAGAGAGTCTAAGATGGCCTCATTCATTTTTGGTCCCGCACAGGGGATGGGTGGATAGCCAACTTTTCAGTCTGTAGGATTTCTTTCCTTTTTTTTTAATTAAACTTTTAGTTTTTATATTAATAACAGTTTATTCATTTTATATCTCAGTTATAGCCCCCTTACTCATTCCCTCCCAATCCAACCCTCCCTACCTCATCTCATTCCATGCCCCTCTCCAAGTCCACTGATAGTGGAGGTCCTCCTCCCCTTCCATCTCACCCTAGCTTATCAGGTCTCATCAGGACTGGCTGTATTTTCTTCCTCTGTGGCCTAGCAAGGCTGCTCTCCCATCAGGGGGAAGTGATCAAAGAGCCAGCCACAGAGTTCATGTCAGAGATTGTCTCTGTTCCCCTTACTAGGGTACCCACTTGGATACTGAGTTGCCATGGACCACATCTCTGCAGGGGTTCTAGTTTATATCCATGAATGGTCCTTGGTTGGAGTATCAGTCTCAGAAAAGACCCCTGTGCCTAGATATTTTGGTTCTGTTGCTCTCCTTGTGGAGCTCCTGTCCCTTCCAGGTCTTATTCTCTCCCCTTTCTTTCATAAGATTCCCTACATTCTGCCCAAAGTTTGGTTATGAGTCTCAGCATCTGCTTTGATACACTGCTGGATAGAGTCTTTCAGAGGCCCTCTGTAGTAGGCACCTGTCCTGTTTCCTGTTTTCTCCTTCTTCCAGTGTCCATCCCATTTATCTTTCTGAGTAAGAATTGATCATCTTACCCAGGGTCCTCCTTCTTGCTTAGCTTCTTTAGGTGTACAGATTTCAGTATGTTTATCCTATATTATATGTCTAATACCCACTTATAAGTTTATCCGATATTATATTTCCTATGCCCACATGGTATATAAATGAACTTATATACCATGTGTATTTCTGCTTCTGGATACCTCACTCAGGGTGATCTTTTCTAGAACCCACCATTTGCCTGTAAATTTCATGATTTCCGTGTTTTTAATTGCTGAGTAGTACTCCATTGTGTAAATGTACCACAATTTCTGTATCCATTCCTCAATTGAGGGACATCTGGGTTGTTTCCAGATTCTGTCTATTATTAATAAAGCTGCTATGAACATGGTTGAGCAACTGTCCTTGTTGTATACCTGAACATATTTTGGATATATGCCTGAGAGTGGTATAGCTAGATCTTGAGGAAGCGCTATTCCAATTGTCTGAGAAAGTAACAGATTGATTTCCAAAGTGGTTGTACAAGTTTACATTCCCACCAGCAATGGAGGAGGGTTCCCCTTTCTCCACATCCTCTCCAGAATGTATTGTTACTTGAATATTTGATCTTAGCCATTCTGATCTGTGTAAGGTAAAATCTCAGGGTTCTTTTGATTTGCATTTCCCTGATGACTAAGGACTTTGAGCATTTCTTTAAGGGTTTCTCTGCCATTCTGTATTCCTCTACAGAGAATTCTCTATTTAGCTATGTGCTCCATTTTTAATTGGATTATTTGACTTGTTGCTGTTTAACTTCTTTAGTTCTTTGCGTATTCTGGATATTAGACCTCTGTCAGATATAAGGTTGGTGAAGATCCTTTCCCAGTCTGTAGGCTGTCGTTTTGTGTAGGATTTCTTTAAAAATTCTTTTAAATGACTGGAGGAGAGTGGGTGCAATGCTTGCAAGCTTTGGAATCAGAGCCGCAATGTCTTAGATAGGGGATCTCATGCTGAAGCTGGACCCGGAGGAGATGAAGTGGAAGATGCTTGAGGATGTCACCTCCATTTGGAACTTCATCTATGTGGCCCTGCTGCAAGTCACTCCATATGTCTTAAAGACAGCATATGAAGATTGTGAGTTGCATATGGCATCAAGAACCTGGTGACGATTTCTCCTCCTGTCTGCTGATGAATTGGCCCAGAAATGTGTAAGACTGATTAAATGGACATCAAAACTCGACTTGTTAAATACAAGTTGCGCTTTGGGAGCTGACCGTCATAGCTGAAATATAAAACTATTTGAGAAGTGCAAAAAGATGTCTTGTGGTCATAGTATGCCCTTAAGCCTGTGATACACACCTCTGTGAGTGTTGATGGAATTGTAAATAATGTCAAACCCTAAGGAGCTTATATCTGAAATGTTAACTGTCTTGGCAGTCATTTCTGTTTATAACTTCTGTTCAAAGTGTATTTGTGTCTGTTTGATGGAAGTCAACATATATCACAATGACATTTAAGCACAAGACCATTAGTCTATATTTTTAATAAACATTCTGATGAAGAATAAATCTTTTAAATTAGATTTATTCATTTTACTTTGTGTGTGATTGCTTTGCCCAAGTATATGTATATGTACTATGTGTGTGATTGGTGTCTGCAGAAGTCAAAAGGGGACATCAGATCCCTGGAAACTGGGATTAGGGATGGTTGTGAACTACCCTGTGGGTGCTGGGAGTTAAACTGCCTCCTCTGCTAGCAGCAACAAGTTCTTTTAACTTTTGATACATCTCTCTAGCCCAGTGTTTGTTGAATTTCTTATTGAACAGTTGTTTAGTTGAGGTTTCTGAGTAGCACCTGGCTCCTAAATTAATGAAGGCAGAAGATCTAAGGTGCTCCGAGACCATGTTTGAACTGCCATCTCACTCATGCTACATTTATCAGACCAGATAGGAGTTTCAAATACCCTTTCTCTTTTGATGAAAAATTAGATCACCATCACAGTGTAAAAGAGGTGTGGACACAGGCAGAATTCATTTGGAATCATTAGGATCTACTGTGATAGGAACACAAGCAAAAGGATGGGAACTGACATGACAGACAGAAAGAGAGAGAGAGGTTTTCAGTAAATAATCAAAGAAGCATTGGAAAGAACAGGTGTGAGAGTGTACTTAGTGATGGAGCACGTTCTTAGCATGTGTGAGACTCTGCGTTCAATATTCCCACACCCCAAAAAGAAGAGATAACAAAAGATTGAAGAGGTATATGGTTTAGGAAGGTTCATGTTTTGTAGCAATAATTTTTGAGAGAGCATTTTCAGTTGTTCAGAAAAGATTACAGAACATTAAAGAATGAACATGTGAAGAAAAAGAACCAATCTGTATTTTTTATATAAGAAATTTTATTTGTAAGATAAATAGTTATTATATGGGGCAGGAGATTTAAGAGAATATGTTTTAGGCTCTTAGAGTACATATTTGAAGGTAGAAGCTGTAAAAAGTGAAAGATTGAAAAGGTGTAATGGAAGAGGCAATGAAGAGAGGGCAGAATCCTGGAAAGAGCTGGGAGAGGTTATGGACAGGGGCATGGAGAAAGGGGCAGGGAGGAGATGAGGGAGGGAGGGCGGGATTGGGAGGGAATGAGGAAGGGGGTCACAGCTGGGATACAAAGTAAATAAACTGTAATTAATATAAAAATAAAAAAAGAACACAGTTGAACTACCTTGTTCATCTTGAAGGAGCTGACAGCATGAAACTGGAGAGAAAGTGAAGACAGGAAGAGAAATAGTTTGCAACCATGAAACTGGAAGTAAAATTATTTTCACTTCATAGAACTATTTTCAGAGTTACTGGGTTGCTATGTAAGTCAATATCTCAAGTATAAAGCAAGTTTTTATAATCCAAAATCAGTACATTTAATCATGTACTGAAATACGAAAATATATAAAACATGAAAATATATAATACATAAAATATGAAAATATAAATAATATGACCATTTATGTACTTATTTTTATGATAGATGATGAAAATCAGAGCTCAGAGAGAGAGAGAAAGAAAGAAAAGAAAGAAAGAAAGAAAGAAAGAAAGAAAGAAAGAAAGAAGAAAGAAAGAAAGAAAGCTTAAGACTTACCAAAGACCACAGAGCTAGCCAATGAGCCCTAAAGTATGTCTGTAAGTGATTATGGTTTTTGTTTAATGGTATTTCTTCGTTTTTCTGATCCTAGTTAGTTATGTGATTTATTTATTTTTCTGAGTATTAGATTTCTCACTCAAGATCCCTATGTACCAAGATTGCAGTGGATAACAAAGGACACCATTTGTGTTTTTTCTAATATATCTGATACATGTAGAATATGCTCAATGGCTAGTGATAACAGTTTCATTAATAGTAGTAAAAGCTAACTGTTACCTTCTTAGAATCTGTCATCTTGTCTCATTAATTAGATAAATTGCCTTTGAGCTATAGAATTCTGGCACTATGCCAGAAATAAAGCACACTTATATGTATAACTTACAGAAAAAGAGGAACTTTTTCTATAAAAGTTCACTCCTTTAATCTCAAATGTCTACCATAAAATAAATTAAATGTGTTACTGTAGAAAATTGTGGTTGGGAAGTTTTGTGGATACATCTTTATTTTAAAAAGAAAATCTTTTCTTTACAAGTGGTGGCTTTTAAACTTTTACATTTCTGTGAAGCCCGTTTTAACTCAGCAAACTCACCAGCTTTAACATTGTTTCTCATATTTTAAAATATTTATGACCCTACCCTAGCATAACATAAACATGAAATGTAATTTGAGTACCAATGCTATGCTAAAGACCCTTTATAAAAGTAAAAATCTGTTGATTGTTCCTTTTCCTTAGAATGAAAACTTTCCAAGATTTGTTTTTCTAAATATACAAAAATGAATCATAGTACTAATAAAAAGTATAGTTTGAAGCACAACATACCTTTAGGAAACCGAGTATGTGCTCAAAATATATGTTTTCAGGTTTTTAAGGCTCGCTTAACATACAGGCATTAAAAGGGGTATTCCTTGATTTTGACAGTCCTCTTCCCTCCCTTCTTCAGTTTGAGAAACAATAGAGATGGTTTTTGCGGGCTTCTTGACAAATGGTTATATTGTATGTTGGACAGACTGAATACACACCCCAAGTTACTATACCTAAATTCATTTTTCTAGCCTTTTTATTAACTGAGTTAGACTTTTAAAAAAAAATCTCAAAAATAAATAAATATATGAAAAGGGAGGCAGGAATCTTGTGGAGAGTCATCTTTTACCTTATCCTCTCTCTACATAGCAGCCAGTATAATCCAAAACTTAAGGTTTTGTTAGCTCTAGTATATTTCTTAGTATCTGTGTTTAAATGCAATGCTTTCTTTATTATTAGCAATTTAACATTTCTTTTTTCAGAAATTTGCATAGTAAGTAGACAGAGGACAGTTCTTCATTTCCTTATTCAAATCTTTGATTTACTACTTTTATAGTTCCTTTACTTCTGTAAAGGACTAACACACTATTGTACAAAGTTGCTTGTGCCTTTGGACATCACTGTTAATTCTAAGATTTATAACGTTCTTAAAGGACGTTAAAAGGAAGCATAGGGAGAGGATACTCATTCAGTAGGTCTCATTAAGTTGCCAAGGTTGGACTCAGATTCATGATCCTCCTGCCTCATTATGTAGAATAGCTTAGGTTATAGGCATATGGCTCCATGCCTAGGTGAATAAAGACATAGACGATAAAATTTGGATGGAGATTAAAAAATGCAATTATGTAGAAGCTCCCCAAAAGTCAGCTGTATATTCATGAGGATAACGTGCGCCCAGAATAGGTGTTTGCATATAAAGACTTAAGAGACCTTAAGAGACTTAAGAAACCTTAAGCCAAAGAAGTTTCATCTGTGGATGAAAAGGGACACTTGAAGAAATCTGCTGTTGACTCAGTGACTCCTATAATATTTTTTCATAAATATCTTCCCACAAATTCAAGTTCTCAGAGGAACTACTGTCTTTCTCTAGGCCTTTTAAACAAACAAACAAACAAAAAAACCAAATAAATCTTGAAATTTTTTTTAAAAAAGAGACCAGACAACAAAAAGAAGGTTGCCTAGTATTGTAGTTATCTATAAGCATTTGCATTACTTTCTAATTATGTTTCTATAGAGTTTCCCCTAGAATTTCAAGACTTTGGAAAATAATCTGCTGCTCACTTGATAAATAGTATTATATATTCAGTTCTAGGAAACTGAATGAGCTTTTGGTATTCTGTCCATACTGACTGTGATTAGTTTCTGTTATTTCATTTCCATTAGTGTCTGCACTGGTGACTTACCATTAATCATGCCATAGTCCCTTTGTTTTGCTGTTCTATCTATGATTCTATCTCTTTAGGAGTCAGCATTTCCCTTGTTGCCTTGAGGCTACTGGTTCTTTCAGTATATTATCAACTGAAATGTCTTTTTTTTTAATTTTTCATACAGTTTTTCGTTAAGGAGATTGCACTAATTAGCATTAACTCCTATCTGGTTTCACATTAATGTCTAGAATTGTGAAATGTCTGAGAGTTTCCTTGCAAGCTAACAAATTACGTTGACATAATAAAATGGAAGTTCACCATGTTTTGTGTTTTTTACAGTTGCTAATATCTCATTTAGCATGGGCCATTTTTTTCTTTCTCTCTATTTATTTACTGCAGTTTTTTCACTTTGTATCCCAGCTGTAACCCCCGCCCTTGTCTCTTCCTAGTCCCACCCACCCTCCTTCTTCTCCCCTTATGCCCCTCCCTTAGTCTACTGTTAGGGGAGGATCTTCTCCCTTTCTATCTGACCCTAGCCTAGCCGGTCTCATCAGGGCTGGATGCATCATCTTCCTCTGTGGCTTGGAAAGGCTGGACCTCCCCCATCCCCAGGAGGAGCTGATCAAAGAACCAGCCACTGAGTTCATGTTGGAGACAGCCTCTGTTCCCCTTACTAGGGTACCCACTTGGAAACTGAGCAGCCTGTGCGTTTCACCTGAGCAGGGGATCTAGGTCCTCTCCATTCATGGACCTTGGAGTATCCATGGTTGGAGTATCAGTCTCTGCAGGCCCCCTGGTCCCAGGGTTTTTGGTTCTGTTGGTCTCCTTGTGGAGCTCCTGTCCTCACCAGGTCTTTTATCGCCCCTTTCTACCATAAGATTCCCTGCACTCTGCCCAGAGTTTGGCTATGAGTCTCAGCATCTGCTTCAATACCCTGATGGGTAGAGTCTTTCAGCACAGACCATTTTTATTTGAGGATTGTAACTGAGATAAAGCCCAAAATTCTGAGCTATAATTTAAAAAAATGCATATACCCTCTCACATTTGCTCTAGCTTCCTTTCCTTGATTATTGTTTTGGGAGATTATCATTTGTCTTTCCCTATCATTGGGTTGGTCTTTCTTGCTCAAATATTTTACTCACTCTGTTACTGTTAGGATGACCTAACAGTATTATGTGGTATTAACCACAATACCAAGAGTGTCTAATCAGCAAATATTCATTTTTCATTCTTCTTGAAAACTGTCTTAAATCCTTCTGTTCTCACAACCATTTCAAATGATTTCTTCTATAGGGTCTAATGAAGCTATGGCCTCTGAATCTAACATCTGAAATACATTTATGCTATTTTGTATAGTTTGAACTTTCCACTGTTTTCTCACTCTTACTTTAGTTCGTATAGTACTTCCGATCTCATTCTGAGTCTATAAAACAAATGCTACTATTCTATAGTGTTTACAGATGATAAAAAGGAAAGCAAAGGGAGTAACTGACTTGCTTAAGGCTATAAAGTTAGTAAGTTCTTAGGATGGTAAACCTTAGCTGATTGCCTCTACAGTCTCCTTACTTTACTGTCCTTTTAAACTCTTTTCATATGAAAGTTACAGGGAGTAGGTTATATTTTGTTTCACCGTGCTGAAGTAAATTTTAGCTTTTGGTTGAAATAGGATATAGAATTTGATTCTGTGATCTCTCACTTCAGAACATAGCACAGAATGAACAAAGAATCAGAGGTGGGCTTAATATTTTTAGGGAATAATGAAAAGATTAAATTTACTGCATAGAAATAGTAGCCAGTTATCTTGACAATGAAGTTTTAGCCATTAGAACTCTACTAAAAATACTGTTTTAAAATATGTTTTAGACAAATTAGATTTTAATTATATATGCTAATTATATGATTTACTGAGAATATTTATTCTGTTTTTAATGGGAAATACCTTATTAGTAAGGAAATAATAAAATTTGCAGTATTTATTGTAGGGTCTCTTAGGTTTTACTTTTCTTGAGACGTTTCTGTCCAGTCCAGCATAATTCGTTTAGTTTAACATGTAATGAAACTTGGTCCAGCAAGAAGTATTGGATGTATGTATGTTGAATTTCTGCCAAATTCCAGAGCAAAAATGTTATTTTGTTTTGGTCAATTTTGGTCCAGAAAAGGTCTTGCCCTGATAGATTTGTACACCATTGAATGTAGGTAGCTTCATTATATATATTAAAAAAATATTACCCACATAACCAAGTGTGTGTGTGTGTGTGTGTGTCTGTGTGTGTCTGTGTGTGTCTTTGTGCCTGTATGAGTGTGTTTACTGTGGCTTGCGTCTAGGGCCTCACACATGCTAGAAAAATGGTCCACTGAATTGCAATCCCCAAGCCAAAAGTAAGAATCCTGATTTTGAGGTAAAGCTGATTCCTTTCCCTAATCTTGGAACTAAAAATGTTTGAACTCTCCATTAGGTTTTATAGTTCACTACCTATGCTTGAAATATACACAAGAAAACAAATTATCCACTAGTATATTCATTACATCTATAGATTAAAAGAAAATGGGGAAAAATGAACTGACATCAAAGCTTAGGAACTGAGAAAGCACAGGACGTTGGCCAAATGTGGATTTTGTGTGGAATCCTATTTTTCTTTTACTTGTGCAGATCTGCTACTTTAAATTTTTATTTCTTTTTCTAAAATACAGAATTAAACACCTTTATAACTTTCTATGTAAGACTCTACATTTGCTGCTATCTGGTAAATTTTTTTAAGTAATCAAGAATACTATTAAAGTTCCTTTCCCAAGTTAAATTTTATTATTACAATGCCATTTTATATAGTGCTTTAACTATTCATAAATATGTCTTCTTTTACTCAGTTTATTCCTATTTGGGAATGAAAGAAGCTGGTCTGTAGAATATACACAGCATGTTATTTATATTTCCTACAGTTAATTTAAGGGGCATCTTTTGTACCAGCTTGCAAAGTCCTCTGTTAATACTTTATTAAACTATTAAAAAATACTTTCCCTTTGCCAAAATGAGTAGAAGTAATAGCAAAACTTCCCAAACAAGCGTTTGCATTAGAAGGCTAAAAGTAGGGGCTTCAAAATCATTTTCATCTAAAGAATTGTTTGAAAAAATGTTTAGGCTCTAAGTACTTTAATTTAGAAAAGATATTGGAATTGTGATTGGTTTCTGATCACGGTGAGCTGGTACTTCCTTCTCTGGGCTTGTTCACTTTCCCTCTCCTTAGAGTTTAATTGTCTATTTCTTTCATGATGAAGCATTGAACTTCTGATTCCAGCTGCAACCCAGTTTTATACAACTTTGTATAACTTACTGGGGTTAGTTACCTGAGCCTTAGGACTTTGCTGCTCACAGTAGGGTTATTTATTATTTAACATGTTGTCATTTCCAGCATGTATTCCAAGAGCCATGCAGATAAGCCTCTCCTTGGAGTTCAGGAGCATGCATGAGTATACACACAGAGACACACACATGCAAACACTGGCTTAGGGTAAGGAAATATACTAAAGAGTACTGGAGAGGAAACTGAGAATATCAGCTTTATAATTATAAACTATAAGTGTGTTTTGTACTCTGCTATATATATTTTCCAATTTAAATAAACTGAATAGTATAGAAAGTAAAAACTAGAGTTAAGTTTTTTTCTAGCCTTAAAAATTTATCATACTCCTAGGCATATATCCAAAAGACACTCAAGTATACAACAAGGACATCTGCTCAACCATGTTTGTAGCAGCTTTATTTGTTATAGCCAGAAGCTGGAAACAGCCCAGATGTCCCTCAGTTGAGGAATAGATACAGAAATTGTGGTACATCTACACAATGGAATATTACTCAGTGATAAAAAAACGAGAAAATCATGAAATTTGCAGGTAAATGATGGAAACTGGAAAAGATAATCCCAAGTGAGGAATCCCAGAAGCAGAAAGGCACACAGGGTATATACTCACTCATAAGTGGATATTAGACATATAATATAGGATAAACATACTAAAATCTGTATACCTAAGGAAGCTAATCAAGAAGGAGGACTCTGGCTAAGATGCTCAATTCCCATTCAGTAAGGCAAAGAGGATGGAAATTGGAGGAGGGAGAAAACAGGGAACAGGACAGGAGCCTACCACAGAGGGCCTCTGAAAGACTCTACCCTCCAGGGTATCTAGGCAGGTGCTGAGACTCATAGCCAAACTTTGGGCAGAGTGCAGGGAATCTTATGAAAGAAGTGGGAGATAGTAATACCTGGAGAGGACATGAGCTCCACAAGGAGAGCTGGGCACAGGGGTTTTCCTGTGACTGATACTCCAGCCAAGGACCACTCATGGAGATGGCCTGGAACCCCTACACAGAGGTAGCCCATGGCATTTCAGTATCCAAGTGGGTTCCATAGTAATGGGGACAGGGACTGTCTCTGACAAGAACTGATTGGCCTGCTCTTTGATCACCTCCCCCTGAGCGGGGAACAGCCTTACCAGGCCACAGAGGAAGACAGTACAGCCACTCCTGATGAGACCTGATGGACTATGATCAGAGGGAAGGTGAGGAGGACCTCTCCTATTAGTGGACTGGGGCACAGGTGGGGAAGAGGGAGGGAGGGTAGGATTGGGAGAGAGATACGGGGGTGGGGATACAAAGTAAATAAACTGTAATTAATAAAAATAGTTAAAAATTTTATCACAAATATTTATTAACAAAATCAGAGTTTGATATTGGATTTTTTTCTGTTTTCAGAGTATATGTGTAACTGTTCTGAGGTTGGAAGCTTGGATGTGAAACGCTGCAACCAGACCACAGGGCAATGTGATTGTCATCTGGGTTATCAGGGACTTCATTGTGAAACCTGTAAAGAGGGCTTTTACCTGAATCACACTGTTGGTCTCTGTCTGCCATGTCACTGCAGTCCACATGGAGCCCTTAGCAGTCTCTGTAACAGGTAAGCATCTAAGCATGCAGTTACTGTATTTTTGTAAAGCAAAACTGTGTTGGGGAACTTGGAGGAGTTGGAGTAAAACAGTAGGGAGTGGCTAATGACTAAAATTTTATATACATACATATGCACTTATGTACATACATATATACATACATGAGAAAAAACAAAGGCTTCTGCTATGGAGAATCAGTTATTTAATTAAAGGGGAAAGCTCCTATGTCAAAGATTTATAAAATGTTTTATATACTTTAATTCTATTGCTTTGTGTATTTATTGTCAGGTTTATAAAGCTTTTTTTTTTCTGCTTTAGTTCATTGAAAGGACCTGGGCTTTGTGATAGTTTCCTGGAAAAAAAAACTGAAGGATTCTATTTACTGGGTTCCTTTTCAGGCATTTTTAGTGGAATATCTTTATTGTGTTTACTAACATACGACTGGATGTTAAGGAAACATATTCTTGGTTTTATTATCAAAAGTCTCAAATTTGCATATACATTTTATTGTTTGTTTTTGTTTTGCTGCCTTTTTAAAAAATGTTTATTGTATGTATGAGGATGGGGGATGCATGCCATGGACTCATGTGGGGGTCAGATCTCTGCTTCTACTGTATGGGTCCTGGAAATTGAGCTCAAGATATTTGGTTTTGTGGAAAGTACCTGTACCCATTGAGCCATCTCAGAAGTCCTATATAATTTTTAAGTGAGTGGAAAATAGACTTTATTTGTGTGTGTGTGTGTGAGAGAGAGAGAGAGAGAGATCAAATTAAATTTCCTTCTATCTAGATAGGTGTCTTAATTTCCTGGTACTATTCCATGTTACTAAAGTAGTTATATTTTATATAAATGAATACCTAGCTTTTTGTGGCTCTCAAGCCAAAAAGCTAAAGATCGTGCCTTATATAGTAACAGGAGCATGAACTTTACAATTAATGTAAGCTAGATATGGAACCAAGATCTGGTGCTGCCTCTAAGCTGTACTGTGCTATTCCTCTCATTTCAATGACCCTGTTTCTTCTCAAGGCTGCTGCAAAAGCTAAATGGATTGTTAAATGTAAAGTGTCTAACACACAGAAATCAAGAAATTCAGATTTGTCGTTATTTCAAAGGCATATTGTTGAATTTAGTGAAGGAATTTTGAAAATATTTTAATTAATTCTTCAAAAATTTCATACATGCATACAACATATTTTTATTATATTAATCCCCCACTCCTCATGATGGAATATTTTAAAGGAACTTTTATAGCTCACTAAAATATTAAAAATATACTCATTAAAACTATGCTTTAGAATAGCTGGGTGGTGGTGAAGTATATCTTTAATTCCAGTACTTGGGAGACAGAAGCAGACAGATCCCCACATTTGAGGCCAGACTGGTTGGTCTACATAGCGAGTTCTAGGGCAGCCAGGGCTATACAGAGAAACCCTGTCTCAAAAAACAAACAAACAAACAAACAAACAAACAAAAATAGGCTTTACCAATAGGTATTTTAGATACTTTAAAAAGCATATTGTATTATTGTACTATATTACATAATGTACTTGTATTAAAATATAGAAATGAATTTAACTAAGAAGCTTATAATTTGAAGTGCAGCAATGTGAATGTTTATGATGTTGAGTAGCTTCAAAGTTTGCTTTAATCTTCATAACAACTCTTTATATGTATGTTAGTAGGTCACAAAGATAGTGTCAGAAAAGGAATTCCAAATTAGGCCCTCTGAGTTGAAGTCCTGTGGCTTTAACACCATGCCACATGTCACCTATAATGAAAAGATTGATACTCTGTTTTTTGATATTTAGACTATAGTATTTTTTTTGAGGGTTTCATTATGTAGCCCTGGCTGGCTTGGAACTCTTAAACCAGGTTGTCCTCAAACGCATGGAAATATAGATCTGCCTCTGCTGTCCCTATCTATGTTATTTTTGTCTCTGCCTCTCTAGTGCTGAGATTAAAATCATGTACCATGATGTCTGGCCTCATATAATACTTTTTTTTTTTTTTTTTACTATATCACCAAATACATGGCCATACCAGTTATATGCAGAAGCTCCTCACTTACTTTTATTGTTGCATTGGTGACTGTATCTAGAATCTCCTACATGCTTGACAGGCACTCTATCACAGAGTTATACCCTCAGCCCAACACACCTATCATTTTAAAAGACAGGATGCCAACAAGTAGATAATTTGCTAACTAGCTTAATAACTTGATTAAGATATCTCTACTTTCTGAACCTTAGAGTTTTAATTTGTAAAATATGACCAATATATTTAGTATGAAGGATGTCTATGGAAATTAAATTTTGCTTTGTATGTATATTTACATTGTGAGCAGTGTATAGATTCAGCTCAATAATTCAATAATTCTAGGAGCTGAATATGATTTGTTTTGTTATAAAGTGAGCAATAGAATTAGTGTTTCACGAAAGAGAAGGAGTAAGTCAACCAGACTTGGATATGAGTAGAAAATGGAGTGCTTTGTTAGTAACTTACAGGAGAAATTATTCATTGTAAAAAGAAAAAAATGCTTTTTTTTTCTACTGTCATAAACCCAATTATAGAATTGAAATTATCATTTTATGTTTTAGAAAAAGAATAGGTAAATTTAATTTAATATATGCTAAACAATTGCCTGTGCCCTTGGCAGTTATTCATTTAATCCTCATATCAAACATATGAAGTAGAGAGTAGCATTGTTATTTTATTACTTTCCAGGTTTGAACAATTGCCTTTGTAGTAGGTAGTAAGATAGAAACTTGCTACTATAACACCTGCATTCTAAAGCTAGTGTACATACTTCTGTCTAGTATGATGATACATCGTTTCTCAGAATATCAGGTGCTGAATCAAGAGAATGGATATTGGCTTTTTGACCTCCAATGCTTAACTACAACACTCAGAATATTTGTATTGTTAAGGGATTTCTTCCAGTTGTCTTCTGGTAATCAGATCCTGACCCTGATGAGGTAGCTCATGCTAAATCATAGCTAATCCCAGTATGGGTTTAGTAGGTTTAGGAGTTAAAGGTCAGTCCTGTGAATAAGCGTCTTATGTGATGCTTATGTTGCTTTTTCATTGCACTAGCACCTTAGAGTAAAACAAAAAAAGAAAAACAACAACAACAAAACACTTTTTCTTTTATCAGGAAACATATAATTTGTGCAAGACTAGAGGCACAGACTACTAGGACGTAATAAAAGAGTGTCTGAATGCATGCTTGGTTTATAAGCAGAACATTTTAGCTACAAAAGGCACTGAGGTGTGCCTTTTTTGGGTCTTATTTAGGGAACTAGAGATATAATACCTTATAGGAGGAAGGTCCCTGAATTCTAGAGGATTTTCTAAAATAATGTCAGGAGATGAGAAATCACCTTAATACCTGCTAAAATCTTCTTTTGTCTTGATTTCTCTGTTCTCATTAAAAATGAATAAAAGTGGAGTTCTGTGCTGACTCACACATTGAAGGTCTATGGAACAAACATCTGACTTTAAAAATTAATTTTCCCCTTTCTGTCCATATGCTTTAGTGGGAGTTGCTCCAGCGAGGGTAGATCTTGGCTCCAGGAGCCAAATGTGGGTTGAGCAATGTCTTTGTATGCAAACACAAAGTCGTCTATGTACTGATAGAAGGTCAACCTCTTGTGTTATATTGATGTTCTAGTCTGTTTAAATGGAAAAAATTAGTCTGCAACATCTTAATTTTTTTATTTTTGCTTTTGGGTCACATTCATAGTGTTTTTCTGATTCACATTTTGTTCTTTCATTAATTAAAGAGACAATATTTTGTCCAAAAATGAAGTCTTGCCTTCATTACATTCAGTAATGTCCTGAATCTCATATATATTTCTTAAGATGTTGCCAGACCTGACTTTAATACTTTAAAAGTACCAAAATGTCTTTGATAGTTTTTAAATATTAATAATGAATTAGGGTATATGATTTGGTATTTCAAAATATCTTAGTAAGTTCTATGACGATCTAATATTCCTCTCCTTAAAAATCTATGTTTGCTGCTATAGTGTGTCTTGAAATACATATTACTTTGCTTTTTCAATTATTCTAAAATGCTCACAATCAGAAGACAAATTTTAATTATGTCATAAACAAAGGCCAAAATTAATGTTAAATAGAAAGGTGACAGAACCTCTCCAAGACTTTTGTCCATATAGGGCAGTAAAAATCTCGTTTTGTGAAGTATTTGGGAGTAACAGCTGGTACAAAATCACTGCGTTGTGTATGCAGTTTTGGAATATTTAAAAAGAAAGCTGTTTGATTACTGGAAACAACAATGTAGAGAACTTTGTCATTTCATCCACCCAGTATTTCATGTAATATAGGCATTGAATTTGCTACCCATGTCAAAAGATATTCCCTGTTCTCAAGAAACTCACAGTTAGTAAAACAGTAGCTGTGGAAACCAAATGATAGCGCTTGCAAGTGTACAAGTTAGTCAGAAATGACGAAAGACATTCACATTTGAAATGAAATTTGAAAAGTGAGTAGAAATTTGTATGAAAAGGTTCACTATTTCTAGAAAGCAGAGATTTGTAATGGTAGGATGGGTTAAAAGAGAGTAGGAAATAAGACTCTTGTCTGTTTATTTTCTGTTGTATCTCTAAAGTTTGGCTATAGTAGAAACCCAGTAAGCATTTGATGAGTCAACAGAATAGATGAATGAAGAATAAACAGAGCCCCTAATACGAAGGGTGTAGTATGCCATCACATTAGCTAAATATGGTTGAATAGAATGTGATATCAGATTTGCTTTTTAGAGAAATCATTGATCAGCTGTCTGGTGAACAGAAAGAGCATTCTTAGGCAAAGAGACAACTTAAGAGAGTTGTTTAACAATTTAATCAAGAGAAAGATAAGGCCACATCTAAACACAGAATGGAACCACTTTAAAGAATAGTTACTTTAAATGTATGACATGAATGGGAGAGAGATGGCTACCATGTGTCCTTCTGGCTTGAGCATAGAAGTGGAAGAAAAGAAATGCTGACTTAGCCAGATGGAAAAATAGCCATCTAAGGTAAGTTGGAGGAAGGTAGTGATGCTATTTGGCTTTAATCATGTAGGTATTGAAATGATTGGACATTTAAGCAGAGCTGTCTGGTTGACACATTATATGAATGTTCTCTAACAAACTCAACAAACATTCTAAGCTATTCTTTTTTATTTTTTTACACTTTATTCACTTTGTATCCCCCCCATAAGCTTCTCCCTCCTCCCCTCTTGACCCCACCCTCCCTCCCCCTTCTTCATGCATGCCCCTCCCCAAGTCCACTGATAGGGGAGGTCCTCCTCTCCTTCCTTCTGATCTTAGTCTATCAGATCAAATCCGGAGTGGCTGCATTGTCATCTTCTGTGGCCTGATAAGACTGCTCTTCCCTCAGGGGGAGGTAATCAAAGAGCAGGCCTATCAGATTGTGTCGGAGGCAGTCCCTCTTCCCATTACTATGTAACCCACTTAGACACTAAACTGCCATGGATTACATCTGCACAGGGGTTCTAGGTTATCTCCATGCCTGGTACTTGGTTGGAGTATGGGTCTCTGGAAAGACCCCTGCGTTCAAATCTTCTGGTTCTATTGCTCTCTTTGTGGGGTTCCTGTCCTCTCCATAACCTACCATTTCCCACTTCTTACATAAGATTCCATGCACTCTGCCCAACAGTTGGCCATAAGTCTCAGCATCTGCTTTGATAGTCTGCAGGGCAGAGCCTTTCAGAGGCCCTCTGTGGCAGGTTCCTAGGTGGTTTCCTGCTTTCTTCTTCTTCTGATGTCCATCCTCTTTGCCTTTTGGGATGGGGATTGAGCGTTTTAGTCAGAGTCCTCTCTCTTGATTAGTTTTTTTAGATGGACAGATTTTAGGTTTATCCTATAAGTCTATATGAGTGAGTATATACCATGTGTGTCTTTCTGCTTCTGGGACAGCTCACTCAGGATGATCCTTTCCAGGTCCCACCATTTACCTGCAAATTTCATGATTTCCTTATTTTTCATTTCAGAGTAATACTCCACTGTGTAGATGTACCACAATTTCTGCATCCATTCTTCAGTTGAGAGGCATCTGGGCTGTTTCCAGCTTCTGGCTATTCCAAATAAGGCTGATACAAACATGGTTGAGCAAATGTCCTTCTTGTGTACTTGAGCATCTTTTGGGTATATGCCTAGGAGTGGTATGGCTGGATCTTGAGGAAGCGCTATTCCTAGTTGTCTGAGAAAGCCAGATTGATTTCCAGAGTGGTTGTACCAGTTTACATTCCCACCAGCAGTGGAGGAGGGTTCCCCTTTCTCCACAACCTCTCCAACATGTATTGTCACTTGAGTTTTTAATCTTGGCCATTCTGATGGGTGTAAGGTGAAATCTCAGGGTCGTTTTGATTTGCATTTCCCTGATGGCTAATGAGGTTGAGCATTTCTTTAAGTGTTTCTCTGCCATTCGATATTCCTCTACAGAGAATTCTCTGTTTATCTCTGTTCCCCATTTTTTAATTGGATTACTTGGTTTGCTGCTTTTCAGCTTCTTTATTTCTTTACATATGCTGGATATTAGCCCTCTGTCAGATAAAGGGTTAGTGAAGATTCTTTCCCAAACTGTAGGCAGTTGTTTTGTTTTGATGACGGTGTCCTTTGATTTACAGAAGCTTTTCAGTTTTATGATTTGGCAAAATCCAACATCCATTCATGTTTAAAGTCTTGGAGAGATCAGGGATACAAGGGATACTATATCTAAACATAGTAAAGGCGATATACAGCAAGCCTATAGCCAACATCAAACTGAACAGAGAGAAACTTAAAGCAATCCCACTGAAATCAGGGACAAGACAAGGCTGCCCACTCTCTCCATATCTCTTCAACATAGTGCTGGAAGTCCTTGCTAGAGCAATAAGACAGTTGAAGGAGATCAAGGGGATACAGATTGGAAAGGAAGAAGTCAAATTATCACTATTTGCAGATGATATGATAGTATACATGAGCGACCCCAAAAACTCTACCAGGGAACTCCTACAGCTGATAAACACCTTCAGCAAAGTGGCCGGATACAAAATTAACTCAAAAAAATCAGTAGCACTCCTGTATACAAAAGACAAAAGGGCTGAGAAAGAAATTAGGGAAACAACACCCTTCACAATAGCCACAAATGACATAAAGTACCTTGGTGTAACCCTAACCAAGCAAGTCAAAGACTTGTATGAAAAAAAATTTCAAGTCTCTGAAGAAAGAATTAGAAGAAGATATGAAAAGATGGAAAGATCTCCCATGCTCATGGCTTAGCAGGATTAACATAGTAAAAATGGCCATCTTACCAAAAGCAATCTACAGATTTAATGCAATTCCCATCAAATTGCCAACACAGTTCTTTACAGACCTGGAAAGAAAAATTCTCAACTTGGTATGGAATAACAAGAAACCCAGAATTGCTATAACAATCCTCTACAATAAAAGATCTTCTGGAGGTATCTCCATCCCTGATCTTAAGCTGTACTATAGAGCAACAGTTATAAAAACTGCATGGTACTGGCATAGAAACAGAATGGTGGATCAATGAAACCAAACAGAAGACCCAGAAATAAACCCACACCCACACACTTATGGACACCTGATTTTTGACAAAGATGCCAAAACCATACAATGGAAAAAAGATAGCATCTTCAACAAATGGTGCTGGTCCAACTGGATGTCTACATGTAGAAAAATAAAAATAGATCCATACTTATCACCCTGCACAAAACTGAAGTCCAAGTGGATCAAAGACCTCAACATAAAACCAGACACACTAAATTGGCTAGAAAAAAAAGTGGGGAATACCCTAGAACTCATTGGCACAGGGGACAATTCCTGAACAGAACAACCAACTGCACAGGCTCTAAGATCAACAATCAATAAATGGGACCTCATGAAAGTTATTCTTCTTAAAGAAGGTTTATTTTAAAGTGTGTGTGTGTGTGTGTGTGTGTGTGTGTGTGTGTGTTTTCATGTGAGTACAGGTGTGTGTGGAATTCAGAAAAGCTATTGTATCCTTTAGACTTGGACTAACTAGTGGTTGTGAACCATGTAACATGGGTGCTAAGAACTGACTAGGCACTAACACACTAGGCAACTAACGTCCTATATTTTTATGCTGCTTTGCAGGGGGAAAAAGGATAAACCCTCATAACTTTACTCTATATACCAGTTATTATTCCTACAAGTTACCAACCTCAAGTTTAAAAGTTTTTGTTGCTGTTGTTTTGTTTAATCCTTCAATATACTTTTCCTTGGAAATAGAATTTTTAAAGATAATCATAATGGTCAAAAGTAGGTATGTATGCTTAGTTTTCAGTTGATGAATTGGTGAAGATTAGGAAGTATGGCGATTTTGGAGGAGGTGTATCACTCGGAGCAGGTTTTGAGGTTTCAAAAGCCCACACCAGGCCCAGTTACTCTCTATTTGTGCCTTCTGCCATTGAATGAGGATGTAAAGCATTCAGCTACTACTCCAGCCATGCTTGTGTGCTTCCTGCCATGATGATAGTAAAAAACAAAAACAGAAAGAAACAAACAAAAACACAAAACACAAAAATCTCTGACTCTGTAAGCAAGTCCCAGTTAAATCATTTCTTTTATAATAGTTAAGTTCATGGTATACCTTCACAGAAATAGAGCAGTAACTAACACAGATAATTATATGCAAATGTCATAATGAAACATCTTTTCTTTTATAATAATTATACATTAAAACTAAGGTAAAGCAGAAATTTCACAGGCATCCAGTCTTTGCTGAAATTGGCTGGAAAAATGTTTACAAAAAGTCTCCAAGAAGAGCAACATTTGTTTTCAGAGTTGCACGTAAGTGTTATTAGGCAGTGTGTACCTAGATAATCAGAATGGGCCAAGCCAAACGTGCATTGGATCATTTCCTATATTTAATTATTCTTTGCCATTTGTCAATTATAGTCAAATATATTTTTTCTATGGGACCATTCTCATTTAAATGACCCCAACATCTATTATCCTCTTTCATTTTCCCTTCTTTCACTTTTTTCTCCTTTTATATTCCAAAGGGTAGCTTTTTACTTTCATGTACCTTCCGGGGCCAGCCGGCAGAGTCAAACAGTTCTTGAGTTGGGCGTGAGGATTAAAATTAATAAAATAAACACACAGCACACAGGAAACTTTTTAAAGGTCCAGACTCGACAGCCATGGCAAAAGGCAGACTGCTGCAGCAAACACACATACTTATTTAGCAGGGATTACACGGGGTGAGATAATACAGATTATTTCTGTGTGATTTTGGCTTATTTTAATTAACTTGATGGTCTCATGTTCTATCAATTGTCTTTGAAATGGTACATTTGCTGTCTGCCTTAATCTTAAATAACCTTATTATAAATATATTCCACTTTGACTCTATCTAGTATTCCACAGGAAAGTGCTCGACTGACCAAGAACTTTTAGTTGTGAATGGCACAACAAAAAGCAAGGCATTTGCATGTTTTCATTTAATGTTTCAGGCCAGTTCACTTGCCCGTTTATTGACTTAAACATTTGCTCATTTCTTACTTAAGTTAAAAATTTTTTATACACTTTGGATATTGCTCCCTGTTGGATGGAGTGCTCGTAGACTCTGGTGGTCTGGATGTTGGGTAAGGAATATCAACAGTAACAGGGTCAAGACAGTAGAAACCAGGTGGCATTTGCACACTGGGCACAAAATTTATGCAATGTATGTTTAGATATGACCATATTTACTTTACAAGTTACAACTGTTTTATCATAATGTATTTTAAACAAAATCTGTTAATCATTCAAAAAACATATGCACAGAATAAACACACATATCCACAACATGAATTCACCAGTAGTGTCCATAGTTATCATATGTGTAAAGATTTTTCATAACATGACTAAATAAAATAACTAATGACAGACATAAGAATACCTACTGAATATTTGACCAGAGGTTGATGTTATGTGCTTTATGTTAAATATATGTAATTTTTTCATATGAATAAAGCACTAAAAAAAAAGTAGGCATGTAACTCAGCCTGATCATGGTTTATTTGTTTCAATAAGCATTTATACATTGTCAAATAGTTTATGTTTTAAAAGTTATAGTAAGCTCATTATACCAAATGGCATGTATAAAAACAAGTTGAAATAAACTGACTCTTAAGCCGTCAGAGTAGTCTTTTTCAAAAACAGGTACTGAGAACACTGAGATTTTTTTTTAAATAATGTGTATCTGATATATCTGTATAGTCTGGAAAGTATTATCTGTTTTGTATCTAAAGATTTCATTTCATATCAGGCACAATTTACCCTCCTAGTCATCTAATTATTAACCAGATAGCAACTGTAGATAAAGGAATGGAAAAAAAAACATCTTTCCAGCTACTCCTGACCTTTATGACAAGGATTAAGAGCAAGATACTGTTGTTGAATAAACATGTCACTGTTTCTAAATTCTATCATAGACTCCTGTTTTTTAATTTTATTTTATTTTTATTAATTACAGTTTATTCACTTTGTATCCCAGCTGTAGCACCGTCCCTTATCCCCTCCCAATTCCACCCTCCCTCATTCTTCTTCTATGCCCCTCCCCCCATAGACTCCTCTTGTTTAACTTTAAATCACTTTTAGGACAGTTTGGGTTTTTGAAAGTAGTATTTTAATGTTTGCTATTAGTGATATTAAATAATCATTATTTTGCTTCTAGTAGTCTGCTCCATCTGTAGGCTAATAGTAAAATCAAGTTCATATAAATGTAATTAGTATCAATGTACTATTTGCTTTAAGTAAAATTCGACTCATACCACAAAGTATGAAGGTAAACTATTTAAAATGATTGAGAAACTGTGAAAATCAGAGGTGAATGTATTAAAGCAGTAGCATTTGACCTGTTTTGAAGAAAAGGATTTAGACATACAGGGTTAAAAGGTGGAAAAAGTCTTTTTGGAAGAGGAAATATAGGATTATTAATGACTCAGAAATGCACTTAATATTGATGTTAAATAAAAAGAACAGGGCTAAGAGATGAATCTGGTAAGTCTTCCTGGGGTCAAGTAGTAGAGAACATTAAAAGTCATATAAATTGAAATTTCTTCACTAAGTACTTTTTTAAAGATTTTTAATTTTTTTAAATATATGTATGTATCTGTGCAGTGTTCATAGAAGCTAGAAGAGGGTATTGGATTCCATGGAGTTGAGGTTACAGGTGGTTGTGAGCTGGCCAGTGTGAATGCTGGGAATTGATTATGAGTCCTTTGAAATAACAGTAAGTGCTCATCACTACTGAGCCTTCTTACCAGCTCCTTAGCAAACTATGCTCAATATCAGGAGTAAGATCATCACTGTATTGTAACTATATCCAACGTGGATATATGCAATAGTGAGTGGTTAAAGACAGGGTGAGAGTTAATAAGGGTCAAAATATCGGTAACACAACAAGAATGAGAAAACAATAAGATAATGAAGAGACTAAAGGATGAAGTACATTCATAGCCATGTTTCTGTGTGTAATCTCTAGGGATTAATGGTTTGTATTAATGCAAACAAATATAATTGTAGTTTGTGTTCCTAAACTGAATTTAGAGAAATGTGCAGCAATCCTAGCCTCCTTCTCAGGTCTATATCCTCTGTACTTTCTGTTCTGTTAAAAGCTGCAGGGGTTGAGTTGCTACACCCACAAAACTCCATGGGATTTTAATCTCCCCAGTTCTGACTGCTGACTATCAAGCAAAGCCTTTATACCCACATTCTTTCTGTGCTGCTGAATATAAATCCAAGGGCCTGTTATCTTTTAAGAGTTTGTTATTCTTTGTAAGGAGACCTTTGATGTACAGAAATAAGAGATGTGGGAAAGTAAAAAGCTTGTATAGTTGACAGTTTTCACAAACAAAATTTGAATAAAATCATACTTGTAATTCATTTTTCTATTTAATCACTCTGACCCTCATATGCACCAGCAGAAAGTGCAGTGCCCTCCTTTTGAGGTCATCCATTCTCTTAACTGTTAATTCCTCATTGGTCAACAATGCTGGGACCAGTTCTCCCATGATAGTAAGTATAAATGGAATGATTCTGATCTGTGTCAAGTTGACATATATGATTTATTAAAATGGCTTACTGGCTATGGTCCAGCTAGTCCAACAATGGCTGTCTACTGACTGAAGTTCCAATAATTTAGTAGTTTTTTTAGTCCGTGAGACTAAATGTTTCAGTTGGTCTTCAGTTTACATGAGACTCCTGAGGATTCTGACTAGTATTCTGAGTAGTTTTATGTCAACTTGACACAAGCCAGAATCACTGAAAAAGAGGGAATCTCAATTGAGAATATGCATTCATAAATTCAGGATGTGATGGGGGAGAGCCCTACCCATTGTGGGTAACCACTCCTGGGCAGGCAGTCCTGGTTTCTATAAGATAGCAGGTTGAGCAGGGTATGTGGAGAAAGCTAGTAAGCAGCACCCCTCCATGGTCTCTACATCAGCTCCTGCATTCAGGTTCCTACCCTATTTGAGTTCCTGTCTTGACTTTCTTCAATGATGAACAGTGATATGGAAGTGTAAGCCAAATAAATCCTTTCCTCCCCAAGTTGCTTTGGTCATTGTATTTTATCATAACAGTAGTAATCTCAAGACACATAGACTCTGATGCTGTTGAAGGAAAGAAGTGGCTAGCAAGGATGGGAATAAGCAGGCAGAGAGACAGAGAGAGAGAGAGAGAGAGAGAGAGAGAGAGACATTCCTTCTTCCATGTCCTTTATATAGGCTGCTGGCAGGTGTGGCTGAAATTAAAGGTAGATCTTCCCACCTCAGAAGCTCCTGTTAAAAGTGGGGTCTTCCTACTGGAAATTATTTCCTTAAGAAAGAAAATCCCTCATAGGTGTACCCAGCTGCTTGGGTTTTAGTTAATTCCAGATGTACTCAAGTTGAAAACCAAGAATAGCCATTACAACTTCTAGGTTTTTATAAATGTTCTGTGATTATATAAGAAGCTAAACATTAAGGGAAGTTGGGTGAAAACCATATGAGAACTCTCTACACTTTAAAGATTTTTCTTTAAATTTCATATTTTATGATTAAAAGTCAACAGAATCATTATTGGGAACAGTCAAGAAAGGTAATATGGATAATATTGCTGTCTTGCCATGAGATCAGAGCTCATCCTAGTCATGGTTTGTAGGATAAGGGAATACACTTGAGTACTTGAAGGTTTAGATATATATGATATTGTGGTAAGACTCTACAGTTAACCTGACAGGCCTACTTAATGACCTTACTTAAGCTATGGGCAGATGGCAGAGGAGAACTCCTCCTTTCAATGGAGGAGGCAAAGGGGATGGGGAAAGAGGGAGGGAGGGTAGTACTGGGAGGGGTTGAGGGAGGGGTCTTCAATTGGGATATATAATGAACAAATTGTAAATTTTTAAATTTAAAAAATGTAATTATAGAAAAAAGATTTTAAAAGAAGACTTTCTAGAACTATGCTAGTAGACTTAGTTTGAAATAGAAGGACTTTTGTTCCTACAGAGAAGGCTTTGTCTTTTCCTGTGTCTTAAATCTGTATGACTATTGCCATTTCTGATTTTCCCCTCACACATACGGTAGATAGATAGATAGATAGATAGATAGATAGATAGATAGATAAGTAAATAAACAAATAAATGATATGTCCAAGCAGGCAGTAATCCTGGGCTATAAAGCTTTTTGTTCTACCAGATTGTAATTTTCACTTCAAATGCCTGAATTTGCTAACCCAGAAGGCTTTCTATATGACATTTTTTTTCAGATTCCCTAAAAGAAAAGCTTAAGTCCATCAGTAGTATGATTGTGGCCTTCAACATAAGAGTTGGTTCAAAATTATAAGTTGCTCATTAGTTCTCTGATACGATATAATGAACTTTGATTATTTACTTAATTACATTTTATTCAGATATAAAAACAAAAGTTATAAAGTTCATGTATATATTGTTCTATTCACATTGACTACATATTTTTCCTCAAACATTTATCATATCTTTATGGTTAAAAAATTCAAATTCCTTTCTTCTGTCCTTTTGAAATACAAAGCACATACATGACATCTGTAATCACCTTATAGTGCAGAAACACACCAGAAATTCTTACTCCTAGTCCCCATCCACCCACACATCTGTTTTCCTCATCTTTTTGGCCTTCTACTCTTCTAGAACTCTGGGTAACTACCATCTTATTTTTAACTTCAGTGGGATCAACTTTTATTCAACATATGAATGAGATCATGCAGTAGTCTTTCTGCAGCTGGCTTATTTCATTTAACGTAGTGATCTTGTACATTGCCACACATTACATAGGGTTCTATTCTGCATACTTCTTTGTCCATCTGTAAGCTGATGGATAATTGGGTTGCATTTCTTGACTCTTGTGAATGGTGCCACAGTAAACATGAGAGTGTAGATGCCTCTTCAGCATGCTGCTTTCATTTCCTTTATTTATGTAGCCTATAATGAGATTTCTGGATCATATAGATGCTCTTTTTAAATTGTTTTGAACTGTATTTTTTTTCCAAAGCTATACTAGGATATGTTGCCATCAATGATGCAGTGCTTCCTTTTTTTCCCCACTGATTTTTTAAAGCTTTCACTTGTATTAGTAAATTCAGTAAGTTTTTAAGATTGTTAATTTTATAATGTCTGCAAAGTAATTTACAATTAATGTTGTTCTCTTAATTTGATTCAACAGCAACTCTGAGAAATAGATGTGTGATTATACAGTAAATTATAGATAAAGTAATAATTAAAAGGTTATATATGACCAAGCTTGGTTGTCTATTACCACTAGAATGAGAAGAGTCAATTTGATGGCTTCAAACATTATATATTCAAACTTTCATTACTTTAAGTTCTCAAGAAGTTTATGTAGCTATGGTAGCACACAGGATGCTGATAGAGGAAGAAATCATAAGTTCTAGGTAGCCTGGGCTATATAGCAAGCCCCAGTCTCAAGGAGGAACAACAAACATGTTACAAGAACAAAACCCTAAAGACTTCCATAGCAATCTGTGTTGGGTTAGCATATGTCTCTGTTGTCTAGACCAAGAGTTCTCAACTAAGACAGGGACACACAAGAAACGTATTGGTGAATAAACACACTTTTCAGTAGATAAGTTCCATAATATTGGATAGATTTTTCAAAGACACGAGGATTGTTTTAATATAATTACTATACAGAAAGGACATAAACATAATTTCCATGTTGTCAAAACCTGAAATGAAAAGATAACTTCTGATGTCAGTGACAAATTCCTACTTCCTCTTTGTCTAATTTTCAATACATTCTATGACCATTTTATTAATTTTCACTTTTTAAACTTTGAAATATTTTTAAAGAGTTCAGAAAATGAATAGGATGTACAACAGGACAGATACTATAGCTCTTTGGGGGGGAAATATATTACTTTCCTTGACTGACCTATTTGTTAAAAGAAGCAGTATAATCCAGGGAAGGCAACAGGAGGAACAAGGAGATTAACATTAATGAATGTGGTTAAACCTTTGTGTTTGATGCTTTATATGCACACACTCTCTGGACAACTCAAATCATTATTCTCTTGAAAGCTAAATTACTTAGCAATATGCAATAATGAATAGATAGCAGAATTTATATTAAAGCTGAGGAAAACAAACCAAAGGACTTGCACATGTTAGACGACTGCTTTTGAATTTTATAAATGGAATCTTACAGTTAAAAATAGTTGAATTCAAATCTGTTTTGCCCCAAGGCTCTTCCTACTATACATTAAAATAGAATGGTGCAAAATCATATATGGCAGTGTGGGTATCTCATGTGCTTAGTTAGGTATGGATGAGCATGATTCATTGGTGTAGGGGTTAGTCATTGGAGAGATTAATTTAAAAATCACTTTTAGACCACAATGAAAATAAGTATTTCGAAGATGGCAACATGAAGTAGTAAGAGTATATTGGGACTCATCTGAAAGGCAAAGGCTAGAAGTAGGACATTATAAATATCAAGGCTGGTTTGAAGAGTCAGAACATCTGTCTTGGGGTTTTAATGACAGGTATTTAACTTTTGGAGATCTGAACACAATTATCATGGATTCATTCATTGGAGTGGGAAGAAGGCAGGCAGGGTAAGTAGGACTTAGAGCCAGGCATTGAGAAACTAGGGACAGGAATTGTAATTCAATTATTCAGAAGGCTGGGGAGTAAGGTAAAAGGGACAGGGGCTTGATGACACACCCTTCGGGTCATTTGCCTGAAGTTCTCTCCTATTAGGGTGGACTCCTATCAAGTTAGTGGTATAGTACTAAGCCTAGAAATGGAAACTTTACCAGGAAGGGCTAGGCTTGTACACATTGTAAGATATCTGGTGATGTTTTTCAAGTTAACTTCATATAGTGATTCTTCATTTATAGTCCCAGATCAACAGTATGAGCATAATCTGGGAATTTGTTAGAAATATAAATTCCCAGGATCAAGCCCAGACCTGTCAAACCAAAACCTCTGGGATAGGGCTCAACAGTGAAGGTAACAATAAGCCCTCTGATGATTCTGATGCATACTACAATTCCAGAACTGGTAATAGTGGACAGGAGACACAAGGTCACCAAAACTTCAGTGAACATTTATGCAGGTGCAAAAAATGCAAGTGAAAGAGGATTCTTGATAGGCCATCCCAGCCTCCAGTCTTTGCTCATATAAACTAGTGAAAACTGTTTGGCAGAGTCTTAATTGATTAAGCAAATTTGTTAAGTGAGGTTAAGCTAAGGGGTGGCTCATTTGGTAAAGTGCTTGCAGCATGAGAACCTGAGTTTGGATTTGCAGAACTATTGCACTAATTTTTAAACTCTATTTTATTTGGGGTATTTCAGCCTCTACCTCCGTTCTATCAACCCTTTAACCCTAAGTAAGAGAGAGAAGGTTCCTGGGGAGAAGGGACACAGACCCCTTTACTTCTCATGGCTGTTTAGGGTTTGTGGGTTCTTTTGGAGCTATACCAATCTCTGTCAATAGCAAACACAGCAAACAGTTTCCTCAATCTATCTCTTCCAAGCCACTACACCATAAAGGTTTCTTGTTGAATATTAATATTTACTATTGATTTATCTTTTGGTTCAGCAGCAGTTATTCCTAAACCAGCTGTATACCCAAATCACCACACAGAGACTAGGATTTATAATTAACCTAGAGCATAATGCTGGGCAATAGTTATTCCATCCTAAACCTTCAACCCCGCATAGTTTCCTACCACCAATTGTACTTGCTTGTAGTCATATCTTAGGTCCAGTTCATCTCTCCTCCTGGTTCGAACTCTCCTCCTGCTGCTCTCTCTCTCCTCCTCCTTCCTTCCTTTTCCTCCCCTCTGGACCAGGATGTCCCACCCTATTCTCTCCATTGCACAGCGCTAGCTAGTTATTTAATTGACAATTGCAGAGAACAAACAGTAGCAAGTTTACACAAACTCGAGACAGGTGATGCTTAGAATAAACATCACAATGCAGTGTCCAGATTGAAACCAGATAATAGGGTAGAGAAATAAGCATTTGAATGAACAAGGGTAAATTGTATACATTCCAAAAGAACATTATACCAGCAGTCTTAATTGTGTCTCTCCAAACTGCTAAACTGTCTCTCTCTGGTCTCTCCAAACTGCCACCCCTTCTCTTTCTAGGTTCTTGTATTTATATCTGCCAGAGTCCTAGACCACACCCCTCTCTGTGCTGCATGGGACAGGCTATTACCAGCTGGGAAAGATCACCTTGCAGGAGGCAGTTATCAGCTGTGAACAAACTAAAGCCCAAACTAAAATCTCATGCTTTGGATTAAAACAATGACATACTTATATAACATAACTGAGTTTTTAAAGAAACCAAAACTTCCATTACACAGTACCCATGTAAAAAGATAAGCATGGTGGCACACACTTATAATCTTAGCACTGGGAGGGCAGATACAGGAGGATTACTAGAGCTTCCTAGATAGATAGTCTTGTTGAATATGTGAGCTTCAGAGTGAGTAAGAAACCCTTTTCCAAAAAATACAGTGGAAAGAAAAGAAGAAGATACCTAACATTTTGTCATCTACCTGTCCATGCACACACAGACAAATATGTACGTATATAAACATACACAGGAGGGGTTAATTAAAGTAGATTTTTCTTTGAGGTACTTTTTTTTTTCCTGTAAGTTTTTCTTTGTCTTACTTTAAAGAACAAACCTAAGGTCTCTGATGTCTTAATTGGCCCATCAAGGACCTGTCATTAAAAGTTTTGTTCTAATAACTTAGAATTCACTTGAGTTTTTCATCTTGGCCATTCTGATGGGTGTAAGGTGAAATCTCAGGGTCGTTTTGATTTGCATTTCCCTGATGGCTAGTGAGGTTGAGCATTTCTTTAAGTGTTTCTCTGCCATTTGATATTTCACTACAGAGAATTCTCTGTTTATCTCTGTTCCCCATTTTTTAATTGGATTACTTGGTTTGCTACTTTTGAGCTTCTTTAGTTCTTTATATATATACTGGATATTAGCTCTCTGTCAGATAAAGGGTTGGTGAAGATTCTTTCCCAATCTGTAGACAGTCGTTTTGTTTTGATGATGGTGTCCTTTGCTTTACAGAAGCTTTTCCGTTTCATGAGGTCCCATTTATTGATTTTTGCTCTTAGAGTCTGTGCTGTTGGTGTTCTGTTCAGGAAGTTGTCTTGAGTTCAAGGGTATTCCCCACTTTTTCTTCTAACCAATTTAATATGTCTGGTTTTATGTTGAGGTCTTTGATCCACTTGGACTTCCAGTTTCATGCAGGGTGATAAGTATGGATCTATTTGCATTTTTCTACATGTAGACATCCAGTTAGACCAGCACCATTTGTTGAAGATGCTATCTTTTTTCCATTGTATGGTTTTGGCATCTTTGTCAAAAATCATAATTTAGAATTCTACTTCCAGCATGTAAAGGAATGTACAAAATGTGACTTAAACTACCAGACTAAGTATATGGGAGATACTAAATGGACTAAGGTGCAAACAGGTATGATACTTTTAGAGCCTTTCATGACTCAATGAAGAAACTACAAAATTTTGGAGACAAATGAAGTTTGCATGTTTGGCTGGTGCTACATACCAAGCTATGTGCAGGAAATACCACAATAGACAAAACACACAGAACTCCTTGACTTCACAGAACTGACTTCCTAAAGGGGAAAAGTGAATAAGGTAACAATCAAGAAAATAAAATACTTATTTATATAACATATAAGAAAAATTAGAATTTTTAATGTGATGAGGCAAGTCCTTAGGGAGAGTATAGCATTTGAAGAAGGAACAGATTAAACTAGGTCATGTGGATCCCTTGTGGAAGAATATTGACAGTGTCTTCAATGAAGGAATGTGCTTAGGTATCTGAACAATGCAGTGTCATTGTGGCTACAGTAGTAAAAAAGTAGAAGTAGGCATTAGAGAAGTGGGGTGCTCAGAAAGTATATTTCAGAAATAAGCATAAAATCAAGTATACTTTCAAAAGTTCCTGTAAAAGTGATGGTGGGAAATAACATGACAACAATTCAGTGTGGCCCTGGCTCAGAGACAGGTAAAACAGCATGACTAAGAATACAAACACAAAAACATGTGGTCCTCAGGTGGCAGAGACAGAGGGGTTTACTTCTCAGTGGCTTACTAGAGTTTTTGTTAACTGATACTATGATGAAGAGAGTGTGATTGCACCCCTAATTTATACAAAAGTAAGTTTCAGGTGGATTAAAGACTTAAATGTAAAGGCAAACTTAAAGCTGTATGAAAGCATCCTAATGGCCTTGAGGTACATTAGATTGCTTCAACAGTAATATCAAAATAATGACAGCACAGTTTTTACTGTGTCAGAAACTGTTCTGCTTACCTGGCTATGTAACATGTTTACTAAATTAACCTTTATGGTATTCATATGAGATATGTTCTCCATCTTTAGGTAGGAAAAGGGGTTAAGTAATTTACATAGAGGTTAGAAAGAGGGTTAAATAATTTACTTAGTGCTAGAGAGATGGCTCAGCAGTTAAGAGCTCTTGCTGTTTTAGTAGTTTTTCTTTTTTTCTCTTTTTTTTATTGTTTATTATTATTAGTTACATTTTATTAACTCTGTATCCCAGCTGTATCCCTTATTCCCTCCCAATCCTACCCTCCCTCCCTCAGCTTCTCCCTGCCCCTTTCAAAGTCCACGGATTGGGTTTTTCTATTGTGAAGAGACACCACGACCTTGGCAACTCTTATAAAAGAAAGCATATCCTGGATCCCTGGAGGAGGGAAAGGTCACCCGCATTCCCCAACCATGGGAACGCTGCCGAGGAGGGGGTGAGCAGGGTGATGCACAGCATGTCCAAGGCGCTGAGATAGGGACGCACATGGGAGGGTGGTGGGCAGGCGGGGGGGGGGGGGAGGTAGGGGACCGGAGATGGTTGGGACCAGGAGCCCACTACCGCCCTTCCGGAGTTTCAAAGGTCTAGTCCGTTATCATCATAACAGAAAGCATAGCAGCACACAGGCAAACATGGTGCTGGGGAAGTAGCTGAGAGTACTACATCTGGATCCACAAACATCTGGAAGAGAGAGGGAGAGGGAGCCTCTAGGCCTGGTTTGGGCTTTTAAAATCTCGAAGCCCAGGTTCCTAGGTTGTTTCCTGTTTTCTTCTTCTGGCTTTCAGAGGCCCTCTGTAGCAGGTTCCTAGGTTGTTTCCTGTTTTCTTCTTCTTCTGATGTCCATCCTCTGAAAGCCTCTGCCCTGCAGACTATCAAAACAGATGCTGAGCCTGATGGCCAACTGTCAGGCAGAGTGAATGGAATTTTATGTAAGAAGTGGGAAATAGCAAGAGCTGGAGAGGACAGGAACTCCACAAGGAGAGTAACAGAACAAGAAAATTTGAATACAGGGAACTTCCCAAAGACTCATACTCCAACCAAGGACTATTCATAGAGATAACCTAGAACTCCTGCACAGATGTAGCCCAGGGCAGTTTAGTGTCCAAGTGGCTTACATAGTGAGGGGAAGAGGGACTGCCTCTGACATAATCTGATTGGCCTGCTCGTTGATCACCTCCCCCTGAGGGGGGAGCAGCCTTACCAGACCACAGAAGAAGACAATGCAGCCATTCCTGATGTGATCTGATAGACTAAGATCAGAAGGAAGGAGAGGAGGACCTCCCCTATCAGTGGACATGGGGAGGAGCATGCATGCAGAAAGGAGAGGTAGGGTGGGATCGGGAGGGGAGGAGGGAGGGGCTTATGGGGGGATACAAAATGAATAAAGTGTAAATAATAATAATAATAATAATAATAATAATAATAATAATAATAAAATCTTGAAGCCCAGCCTGCAGTGACACACTTGCTCCAACAAGGCCATACCTCCCAATCCTGTCAAATAGTGCCACTTCCTATTAACCAAGCATTCAAATCTATGAGCCTAGGGTGACCAGTCTTATTGAAACCACCACACTGTTCTTCCAAAGGAATTGAGTTTAGGTCCCAACACCCACGATGGAGCTGCAGGTAATCCTAGCTGCAGGGGATCCCACACCATCTTCTGACCTCTGTGGGCACCCATGTACATGTGCATGTATTTATTTTTAAAAATAAAAATCTTCAATATTTTAGGTTTATTCATTTTATAAATGTGAATATTTTGCTTGTATGTATATATGTGTATCACATGTGTGTCTGGTATCTGTGGGGTTCAGAAGAGGGTGCTAGAGTTGTATGGTTGTGAGCCATCATGTGAGTGCTGGAAATTGAATCCAGGTCCTCTACAAGAGCAAAAACAAGTGCTCCTTGATGACTGCCAAGCCATCTCTCCATCCTCAAAGAAAAATCTTTAAAATATATTTTACACAGTTATATGACTAGTGAGAAAATGAGGATTTGAATTCAAACATTCTAATTCCAGAGTTTCTGTTATTTCACTGATACGTAAAATATAAAAATTGTACATTAATGTCATACATACAACATTTTAGTGCATGTACACTTTGTTTTTGTTTAATTCTGGTTAAATATGTTTGTCTCCTCAAACACTTATCCATTTATTTATGATTAAAACTTTAAAAATCCTTTCAGTTTTTTTAGTTAAGTAATTTTTTTTTTATGTGTATGACTGTTTTACTTGCAAGTATATATGTGGAGCACTTGCATGCAATGCTCTCAGAGGCCAGAAGTGGGGGCATCAAATCCTCTGGGACTGGAATTAAAGGAGGTTGTGAGCTACCATGTGAGTGCTGAGAATGGAACTTGGATCCCCTAGAAGAACAGCCAGCATTTGTGACTGCTGAGCCATCTCACCCAGCCCCTTTAGTTATTTTAAAACTGTGTGAAGCACTATTATCTTAGTGTTTATGTTCTTAATTTTGCTAAACTATTTTTCAAAATATAAAAGGGAAAATCCTGATAAATTTGACTGTATTAAAAGTAGAGAGTTCTGTTTGAGACAATCTTATAAAAAGATGAAGACAAACCACATACTGGGAAAGGATAATTAAAGTATTTGAAAGTAATAGGACTGCTTTCCCAGAATCATTTCAGGAGTTTCTAGAAATGAATGTGGAACGTACTTGGGAAATCCTTACAGAAGAGCAAACTCACATGATCTGCAATTAGGAAAGCACACTCCATTGCTCTAGCAATCAAAAGAATGCCAAGTGTTGGTGAAGCTTAGAGTGCCTTCCTCCATTGCAAAACGTGTACTGCCTGGTAAAATCCATTGCCTCGTAATTCAGTCCTCGGTACATTTCTTAGGGAAAATTGTACTCAGGAGCACAAGAGATACATAAGAGGTTCACAGGACACAGTACACAATGGTTTAAAAGTTGAAAAGAAGCCAAGCATAGTGGCACACACTTTTGATTCTAGCACTTGGGAGGCAGAGGCAGAGGGATCTCTGAATTCAGTGCCAGCCTGGTTTGCATAACAAGTTTGAGGTCAGTTAGGGCTATATAATGAGACCCTGTCTCAGAAAAATAAAGAAATCACTGTCTAAATAATGGAATAATTGAGTGGGCTGAGAATTCTTAGAGGCCTAGTTCTTCTGTTGAAGAGAAAAAGTGAAGGGAATGAGAAATAATTTTCCCATCTGAATTAAGCCAAGCTTCTGAATTATGGCTCTGGAAATATGGTCTTTTTGATGTTTTTTGTTTTTGTTTTTGTTTTGCCTCTGTTTTGCTTCTGACTTTTTAAATAAGCTTTTAAATTTGATGATGGTAGGATAAGTTATCAGAAAATATTTTTGTTAGTAGGCAATACTCTAATAGGAATTTCTGTCTGATTTTTGCTTTCCTCTAATTGTGTACTATTTGTCCTCAAAAAAATACAAGGAATGTTTGACATAATAGCCCAGTGTTTTCAACAATAAAGCTATTCTTTTTTTCCTCCAGAAAAGGAGCTTTGCTCATTATATAATGGTCTTTTCCATGACTGGAAAGATAGGGGAACAGACAGTCTTCAGCCAAAATACCCAATTATTATGTATTTTTGGTAATAAGAAAAGAAATAGTATTTTTTGTCACCTTTGCAAAACTATGACTCAACCATGAAATAAAGAATTGTCAGTAACTTTTCATTTAATTTTCCTATGTAAAAACTTTTCTGGTGTCTGAATTTTCTTACCACTTTTTAAACTTTATTTTAATAATTTGAGAGATCTTATAATCAACAAGTTTTTTCTGACTCTACTTTAATTATCCATCTCAGTTTCTTGCCAAAATAAATTATTCTTTCTAGTTAAAACAAAGAAAAAAGGGAAATTGATAGACTTAGTTAATCTAATTTTTCTGTTTCTTGTTCTTCATGTCCAGGTAACAACATGTAACCTACCTGAAAAAAAAAAGAAAAAAAAAAGTAAGGCTTTTTAGTGACCAAAAAATATATTTATTTATTTTGTGTGTATGTGTATACACACACATATGTATAAGGGTACTCATGAAGGCCAAAGAGGGCACTGAATCCTCCCTGTAACATGCCTGATGTCGGTACTGGGAATCAAACTCTGTTCCCGTAGAAGAAGAAGCAAGCATTCTTAACCACTGAAAAGTCTCTCTGGATCCTAGTAACAATAAATACATGAATCAATATATTTTCAGAATATTTAAATGTGAACACACAAATACAGTTTATATCCTGCAGATCTTAAGAATCTTATAGACAAGTGTTTTAATGACAAGAATTTGCCATGATATTTTAAAAATAAATTAAATCATAAGCTAGTTGATACAAATAGTCTAACTGGCTTTGATCCTATATAATGTAGGACTTTTCAGATTCTTCCCTTCTCAACTGTAAAATTTTCTTTCCAGAAACTGTGTGTAATGTGTTCATAATAAGTTCTTTTCCTAGCTACCTGTTGCTCTAAACTAGTGAAAAAAAAATTAAGTGATTACCCCTTAATTTTTTTCTACTTTTTAAAAATGGATTTTAAAAATAGAATTTAAACTGTAAATAACTCAGAGTCTTTCCTATATTTAAATACTGTGAATTCCAACCTATTCTAGTAAATCTTAGGTAAAAAGCATGATCTAAAAATATTGCAACTATCTTCACAGTTTCTTTCATCTTTGAGTTGAAATTTGTGCTGATACTGTGTATATAATTTTTAATTTTCACAATAACCCTATAAAAGTTGTTGTAGTTATCTTCACTGCACAAAAGAGAATAACTAGGCTATGGGAGAGTATGTTTTGTGCCAGTACTCACCAGCAAAGCTGGGTAGGAACCAAGCTATGTCTTCTTGGGCTATTTTTCCACAAATTCTGATAACTTCTTTCCTGTCTTCTCCTCCCTGTTAACAGATAAGATTATGAAATAATGGAAATTAGAATGTACTCTATCCACACATCTTAAACTGAACAGAATCTTAAAAAAAAAACAGATTGTCTATTACTTTTTTGCATAGATTTGTGTCATATCTTGAAATGACAGACCTTTGAGTTTCTTTTGGAAAAAATGAATAGCTGATCATGTTGGAAGACAACCTATTTGTTTATTTATTTTAAAGAAATACACTTTTTGGCTGGAAATTAAATCCAGGGCTTTGCACTTGTTTGTGTGCTCTCCAGATTGAGCTGTACCACAAGCTTTAAGACATTCCTTTCAAAAATACCACTTACTGAGTGTGTATTTTGACAGCATCATTTATGTATAATGTGGGTTCTGATTATTAAGCCTTCCTGGAGAAACAAGTTTTTAAAGTACTAAAGTGTTGCCATATTTAATGTAAGTAAGCGCTCTGTAACTAAGCACTGACACCATGAGAAAATCTGAAAACCCATTTGGATAGTTTAAGAAATGTCGGATATAGCATAGTTTTCCTACATATAGTAGCCTTATTTTCTGTACAGTGTTCACAGTTTCACAGTTTGCTAGAAAGTCAAGTCCCTAGGGAATGACACTACAGGAACAAATTCTACCTTCAATGTCTTGCTAGCATATCTTAGGATTTCTGATTTCTGTTCAAAATACAGTGCTGTGCTTTTCCCATACAGAGATGAAACTGAATCTTCAACTCTTTCATTTCAGATCTATGGATAAGCACAAATTGTCTTTTAACAGCTCCCTCCCCACATTTATATCATTGACCTTTGCTTCAGAAAGCATTGAGCAGTCTAACAGGGAGCCTATGAAAGGGGGTGTTGTACGGCTTTATTCTATAAAAGAAGTCACACTGGCACCTTTATATTTGCTGAGTGATTTAATTCTTATACATGCCAAAACTGGCTATGGGCCATGAGTAGAATGATGGAAAGCACTTTTAGAGCAGATCTCACAAGCAAACTTCCCACTCTACTCCCTTGATTTTTTTTTAAGTGAAAAGAAATCACTTCCTTTCCTGTTATTTTTTAAAGAAGAAATCTACCCAGGAAAAGTGAAGCATGATATCTAGATTCAATCACTGGCTTCATCAGGATTCATGAAGTTACTCTGGTTGGTTTTAAAATAAGTAGCTAAGGGGTAGATCTCCAGGGAGAAAGATGCCAGCTGACATCAGTCTTTTGAGTACCCAGAACAGAATTCTAAAGGGAAAACACACCCAGCAACAGCTCAGGAAACATGGCTGTCTCATAGCTACAGGATGTTTGTGATTCAGTGTCCCATGGTAGACTATGCAGAGCCTCAGAAGTTATTCTTGATCCATTTGTATATTAAATAATGTCTTAGAGAGATGAAGAACAAGTATATTTTCATAGATGATTTCAAAATACTTGAAAATGGCTAATAAAGTGCAGTTAACCATCTTCAGTAAGAGTGATAATTCTTTGAAGCTTTCTCATGTAGAAGGACTTATGATCTCTTACTGTAGACAATAATTCTGTCTTCTCAATAGCAAATTAAAGATATGACTTCCACCTAGAAGTGTTATCCTAAGAATTAATGAGATTATTTATTAACTTAGGTATTCAACACAGGGACTCAATGTTTATTATTATTATTATTATTATTATTATTATTATTATTATTATTATTAGTGCTATATTGATCCTGTTTTTAGGATGTCTCTATTTTAAGACTTTTTTAAATATAAATTTACTTATTTGCCTGGAAACTGCCTGGCTGAATAGACTAGGTAGCTTTGAAATAAAAATGCAGTTGGATACATGATTTTTTTAAAGATATAATATGTGAGAGGCAGTAAGTGTATGATATTAATACAGGACTTGATTCATTCTTTTCTAGATTAGATTTATTTGAATATAGCTTACTAACTTTCCATGTAAAACTAAGTGGTTTTGTTTTTCTACTTTTCTGTTCCTCTTTGACAGTTCTTTATATAATTAAGACAAGCAGAAGAAGAAAGCTGTCTTAGCTACTGTTCCTGTTGCTGTGTTAAAATACCCAGGCAAAAGCAACTTGTGGCCAACAGGATTTATTTTAGCTCACAGCTCCAGAGAACAATTCCTTCACAGTGGGGATGTTCGGGTAGCAGAAGCTTATGGTGCTGATCATATTGCATCCCCAGCCAGAAAGCAGAGGAGAGTGAATGCTTATGCATGGCTACCTTTCTCCTTTATCTGCATTCCAGAACCCAAGCCACTTTTAGTATGGATCTTCCCATTCAAAAATAACCTAGTCAAGATAGTCCCCTCACAAGACTACTGCAAATCTTGCCTTCTAGGTGATTGCAGATCCTGTCAAGTTGACAGTCAACACTAGCCATCACAGAAGCAAAGTTACCTCTGTTTGAAATATTTTCTTAGGGGTAGAACATAAAACTTATTGATTGTACTACGGACATAGTAAACTATGATGTATATCTCAGGTAAAAAGAATAAATCCGTTAGAATTGTAAACTACAAATAGAGTATCCATTGTTAAAAGTTCTATTACTTTTATTCTGCAAAATTCAGTTCATGGGTTGCGGATTTAGCTCAGTGGTAGAGCGCTTGCCTAGCAAGCGCAAGGCCCTGGGTTTGGTCCTCAGCTCTGGGGGAAAAAAAAATTCAGTTCATAGTTTCAATAATCTTAAAATTTAGAACTTCTTTTTTTTATTACACTAATAGAAGTGGGGGTGGCAGGGGATTGCATTACTGATGTGCGTAAGAGCCATGTAAATATTAATAGTAAAATAGCATGGCCTCATGAACCGAATCAACAGCTCCTTAGGGAATTAGCAGCTAAATCTCTAAAAAAAAATTATTTTTAAATGCAGCTTTCAGTATTTTTAAATGCAGCTTTCAGTTTAATTGTTTCTTATGCAGGGTGACTGCTGCCAACATCTGTTCAGATAAAGTCTAAACTTTTGAGGTCTATAATGAACACATAAAGAAACATGTTCATTCTTGAAAGGCATTTTCCTGTCAGTGTGGTAGTGCACGCTTGTAGTCAAGCACTCAGGAGGCTGAAAGAGAGTTAGAGGCCAACCTGAACTGGATGCTATACTGAATGCCTATCTTTAAAAAAAAAAATCAATCAAACAAACAGAAACAGTATCCTTACTGAGGAAAAGAGTATGCAAAGAGAAAATACTTTAGTTTTTCTTTTTTCTTTTTATTTATTTATTTTTTTCTCATCAGTTACATTTTATTAACTCTGTATCCCAGCTGTGTCCCGCTCCCTCATTCCCTCCAAATTCCACCCTCCCTCCCTCATCTCCTCCCTGCCCCTTTCCAAGTCCACTGATAGGCTGGGACCTCCTCCCCATTCATCTGATCCTGTTTTAGCAGGTATCTTCAGGACTGGCTGCGAAGCCCTCCTCTGTGGCCTAACAGGACTGCTCTTCCCTTGGGGGGTGGGGAGGTCAAAGAGCCAGTCATTGAGTTCCTGTTAGAAATAGTCCTTGTTCCCCTCACTATGGGAAACCAGTTGGTTACTGAGCTACCACAGGCTACATCTAAGCAGAGGTTCTAGGTTATATCCATACATGGTCCTTGGTTGAATGTCAGTCTCAGAAAAGACCCTGTGCCCAGATATATTTGGTCCTTGTGGAGCTCCTATCCTTTCCCCATCATACTAACTCCCCTTCTTTCATATGATTCCCTGTACTCTGCCAAAGGTTTGGTCATGAGTCTTTGTATCTGCTTTGAAAACACTGCTACTTAGAGTCTTTCAGATGCCCTCGTAGACTCCTGTCATACGTTCAATGCACATCATATCTGTCTTTCTAAACGAGGATTGATCATCTTACCCCCTGTCCGCTCTCTTGATTATGTTTTTTAGGTGTATAGATTTCATTATGTTTATCATATCTTATAGGTCTTTGTAAGTGAGTATATACTGTGTTTGTCTTTCTCCTTCTGGGATATTTCACTAAGAATGATCTTTTCTAGATCCCACCATTTGCCTGCAAATTTCATGATTTCCTCCTTTTTGATTGCTAAGTAGTATTCCATTGTGTAAAAAAACCAAAATTTCTGTAACCATTCCTCCATTGATGGTCATCTGGGTTGTTTCCAGGTTCTGGCTATTACAAATAAAGCTGCTACAAACATGGTTGAGCAAGTATCCCTTTTGAGTACTTGAGCAAAGTTTGGGTATATACCTAGCAGTGGTATAGCTGGGGCTTGAGCAAGCACTATCCCTAATTGTCTTAGAGAGCGCCAGATAGATTTCCAGAGTGGTTGTACCAGTTTACATTCCCACCAGCAGTGGAGGAGGGTTCCCTTTCTCCACAACCTCTCCAGCATGTGTTGTCACTTGAGTTTTTCATCTTGGCCATTCTGATGGGTGTAAGGTGAAATCTCAGGGTCATTTTGATTTGCATTTCCCTGAAGGCTAATGAGGTTGAGCATTTCTTTAAGTGTTTCTGTGCAATTCGATATTCCTCTGTCGAGAATTCTCTGTTTAGCTCTGTTCCTCATTTTTTAATTGGATTACTTGGTTTGCTGCTTTTCAGCTTCTTTAGTTCTTTATATATACTGGATATTAGCCCTCTGTCAGATAAAGGGTTAGTGAAGATTATTTTCCAATCTGTAGGCAGTCGTTTTGTTTTGATGACAGTCTCCTTTGCTTTACAGAAGCTTTTCAGTTTCATGAGGTCCCATTTATTGATTTTTGCTCTTAGAGCCTGTGCTGTTGGTGTTCTGTTCAGGAAGTTGTCTCCTGTACCAATGAGTTCTAGGCTGTTCCCCACTTTTTCTTCCAACCAATTTAGAGTATCTCGTTTTATGTATAGGTCTTTGATCCACTTGGACTTTAGTTTTGTGCAGGGTGATATGGATCTATTTTCATTTTTTTGCATGTAGACATCCAGTTGGACCAGCACCATTTGTTGAAGATGCTGTCTTTTTTCCATTGTATGGTTTTGGCTTCTTTGTCAAAAATTGTGTATTCATAGGTGTGTGGGTTTATTTCTGGGTATTCTATGCGGTTCCATTGATCCTCCTTTCTGTTTTTATGCCAATACCATGCAGTTTTTATTACTATTGCTCTGTAGTACAACTTGAGATCGGGGGTGGAGATACCTCCAGATGATCTGTTGTTGTACAGGATTGTTTTGGAGATTCTGGGTTTTTTGTTTCTCCATATGAAGCTGAGAATCTTTTTTTCAAGGTCTGTAAAGAATTGAGTTGGTATTTTGATGGGAATTGCATTGAATCTGTAGATTGCTTTTGGCAGGATGGCCATTTTCACAATGTTAATCCTACCAATCCATGAGCACGGGAGATCTTTCCATCTTCTGAGATCTTCTTCAATTTCTTTCTTCAGAGACTTGAAGTTTTTCTCAAACAGGTCTTTCACTTGCTTGGTTCGTGTCACCCCAAGGTACTTTATGTTATTAGTGGCTATTGTGAAGGGTGTTATTTCCCTAATTTCTTTCTCAGCCCTTTTGTCTTTGGTATACAGGAGGGCTTCTGATTTTTTTGAGTTGATTTTGTATCCTGCCACTTTGCTGAAGATATTTATCAGCTGGAGGAGTTCTCTGGTTGAATTTTTGGGGTCGCTCATGTATACTATCATATCATCTGCAAATAGTGACACTTTGACCTCTTCCTTTCTGATTTGTATCCCCTTGATCTCCTTTAGTTGTCTTATTGCTCTGGCTAGGACTTCAAGTACTATGTTGAAGAAGTAGGGAGAGAGTGGGCAGCCTTGTCTTGTCCCTGATTTCAGTGGGATTGATTTAAGTTTCTCTCCATTGAGTTTGATGTTGGCTATAGGCTTGCTGTATATTGCCTTTACTATGTTCAGATATGTGCCTTATATCCCTGATTTCTCTAAGACTTTAAACAGGAATGGGTGTTGGACTTTGTCAAATGCTTTTTTAGCATCTAAGGAGATGATCATGTGATTTTTCTCCTTCAATTTCTTTATGTGGTGAATTACATTGATGGATTTCCATATGTTGAACTACCCTTGCATGCCTGGGATGAAGCCTACTTGGTCATGGTGGATAATATCTTTGATGTGTTCTTGGATTCGGTTTGCAAGTATTTTATTGAGTATTTTTGTGTCAATGTTCATAAGAGAGGTCTGAAGTTTTCTTTTTTTGTTGGGTTTTTGTGTGGGTTAGGTTTCAGGGTGACTGTTGCTTCATAGAATGAGTTTGGTAATGTACCTTCTGTTTCTATTTTGTGGAATAGTTTGAGGAGAATTGGTGTTAGCACTTCTTTGAAGATCTGGTAGAATTCCGCGCTGAAACCATCTGACTCAGAGGTTTTTTTGGAGGGGAGACTGTGAATGACTGCTTCAATTTCCTTGGGGGATATAGGGCTGTTCAGTCTTTCTACCTGATCTTGACTTAATGTTGGAAGATGGAATCTATCAAGAAAATTGTCCATTTCATTTAGGTTTTCAAATTTTGTGGCATATAGGCTTTTGTAGTATGACCTAATGATTGTTTGAATTCCTCAGTGTCTGTAGTTATGTCACCCTTTTCATTTCTGATTTTGCTGATTTGGATAGATTCTCTCTGCTTTTTAGTTAGTTTGGCTAAGGGTTTGTCTATCTTGTTGATTTTCTCAAAGAACCAGCTTTTTGTTTCATTGATTCTTTGAATAGTTTTATTTGTTTCTAATTGATTGATTTCAGCCCTGAGTTTGATTATTTCCAGCCGTCTGCTCCTCTTGGGTGTATCTGCTTCTTTTTTTTTCTAGGGTTTTCAGTTGGGCCATTAAGGTGCTTGTATGTGATGTTACAAATTTCTTCTTGAAGGCACTTAGTGCTATAAATTTTCCTCTGAGCACTGCTTTTAATGTGTCCCATAAATTTGGGTATGTTGTGCCTTCATTTTCATTGAATTCTAGGAAGTCTTTAATTTCTTTCTTTATTTCTTCCTTAACCCAGCTGTCATTGAGTAGCAAGTTGTTCAGTTTCCATGTGCGTGTCGGCTTTTTGTTATTTCTGTTGTTGTTGAGGTCCAGCTTTAGTCCATGGTGGTCAGATAGAGTACAAGGGATTATTTCAATCTTTTTGTATCTGTTGAGGCTTGCTTTATGGCCAACTATATGGTCTATTTTGGAGAAGGTTCCATGCGGTGCTGAAGAGAAGGTATACTCTTTTGAGTTTGGATGAAAAGATCTATAGACGTCTATTAGTTCCATTTGATTTAGGGACTCTGTAAGTGTTTTTATTTCCCTATTTGTTTTCTGTCTAGTTGATCTGTCCCTTGGTGACAGTGGAGTGTTGAAGTCTCCCACTATTAAGGTATTAGGATCAATGTGTGATTTAAGCTTTAATATTGTTTCATTTACGAATGTAGGTGCTCTTGTATTTGCGGCATAGATATCAAAATTGTGATGTCCTCTTGGTGGATTTTTTCTTTGATGAGAATATAGTGGCCCTCCTTATCTTTTTTGATTAACTTGGGTTGAAAGTCTATTTTATTAGATATTAAGATGGCTACTCCAGCTTGTTTTCTGGAACCATTTGCTTAAAAAACATTTTTCCAGCCCTTTACTCTGAGGTAGTGTTTATCTCTGTTGCATAGGTATGTTTCTTGGATGCAATAGAATATTGAATCCTGTTTCCGCAACCATTCTGTTAGTCTGTGTCTTTTTATTGGGGAGTTGAGTCCGTTGATGTTGATAGATAGTAGTGGCCAACAATTGTTACTTACTTTAGATGTGGTGTTGGTGGTGTCACTGAGTTTCATTGCTCGTCTTCTTTTGGGTTTTTTTGTTGTGTAGCTATCTATTTCCTCTGTTTCCTTAAATGTAGTTGTTTTCTTTGGTTTGGAGTTTCCCTTCTAGTAACTTCTGTAGAGCTGGGTTACTATGTAGATATTGTTTAAATTTGGTTTTGTCTTGGAATATTTTGAATTCTCCGTCTATGTTGATTGAAAGTTTTGTTGGGTACAGTAGTCTGGGTTGGAATCTGTGGTCCCTTAAGGACTGTATGATTTCTGTCCAGGCCCTTCTGGCTTTCATAGTTTCTGTTGAGAAATCTGGTGTGATTCTGATAGTTCTACCCTTATATGTTACTTGGCCTTTTTCCCTTGCTGCTTTTAGAATGTTTTCTTTGTTTTGTAGGTTCAGTGTTTTGACTATGATGTGATGTGAAGAATTTCTTTTCTGGTCTAGTCTACTTGGTGTTCTGTAGGCCTCTTGTATGTTTATGGACATCTCCTTTAAGTTTGGAAAGTTTTCTTTTATAATTTTCTTGAAAATATTTTCCAGTCCTTTGAGCCTGATGTCTTCTTTTTCTCCTACTCTTATTATTCTTAGATTTTTGTCTTTTCATGGTGTCCTTGATTACTTGGATGTTTTGTGTTTGGAACTTTTCTGATTTTATTTTTTCTTTGAGAGACGTGTCAATTTCCGCAAGTGTATCTTTGGCTCCTGAGATTCTTTCTTCCATCTCTTGTATTCTGTTGGTGATGCTTACCTTTGTAGTTCCCGATCTTTTCTCTATGTTCTCCAGCTCCTGGTTTTTCTCTATTTGTGTTTTCTTTATTGATTCTAATTCTGTTTTCATGTCTTGCACCATTTTCGTCATCTGTTTGAATGTGGACTCCTGCTTTTCAATGACAGCTTCTATTTTTTTGTCCGTTTCCTCTCTATGTATCACTAATTGTGCCTCTACTTCTTTGGGTATAATTGTCTGTATTTCTATGAGAGCTTTGTTTATTTCTTCTTTATTTGCGTGGACATTTCTTTGAGAGCTTTGTGCATTTCTTCTTTGTGTAACTCAATTTTCGTGGTCATTTCTCTGAGAGCAGGATTTGTTTCCTCTTGGTTAGTCTCGATTTCTTTGGCTATTTCTCTGAGGGCTTTGTTCATTTCATCTTTATGGGCCTCTAATAGCTGGAGAAACATAGTTTTGAGGTTGTTTTCTTGTATATCTAGTGAATTGAAGTGTCCATTGTTTTGTGGGGTTGCTGGTGAGGTCATTATGTCCTGATTTTTGTTGGGAGTGTTCTTACGTCTGCGTCTAGCCATCTGGTTATTTATAACCCTCACTGTTTGTTCCTCGAGTTTGTAGTTCGGGCTATGATCTTCTCTTTCTGTTTTTGGACTGTTTTTTCAGGAAGATGAGAGAGGTTCACTGGTTTGGGAGTATGCGTTGTGGTTTCAGTTTTGCCTAAGTAAGGAATGTGACGCTGGCGCTATTCGCATCCACTTTTAGCAGGCGCAGTGTGCATGCGCGGATTCTTTGACTATTGCAGTGGCCTGCAGGCCACTATTATGCAGTTCTGTCTGAGATCCAGGGATTGTTTGCCTGGATTACACAGGTGGACCCACAAGGCAGAGGCTTCAACGTTGGGGTCGCTATCCCAGGAATCCCTATGATGCCCACACTAGGGGTGTGGGTGGCAGGGATCTCATCTGGTTGCTTCTGTGGAGAGGCCCTGGGTCTGGGGCAAACTCTCCCTAGAAAGCTCACTCACTGTCTTGCAGGACCAGTTAGAATGCACAGGGGTTCCCCTTGCTCTCTACTCTCTGATTTGGTCCTGCTGCAGAAAATGCACAGGTAGGCTAACAGTCAGCTCTGTGACACTGTGGCCACAGGACTTGGTGTCCACCTTTCCTGTGTGCTGCCTCTCTGTCCTTTCCCTCTGCCAGGAGGGGTTATATTGACTGGTCCCGGGGTAGCGCGGGAAAGAATTAGGTTGAGTGTTCTCAATCCCAGATCCTGGGCCCAGATCTCTCTGCCAAAAGCAGCCTGGTGGAAGAACCTATGTTTGCTGATCCGGAGAGAGTATCAGGTAGGGTTGAGTGTCCTCAGATCCAGAGTTTGGGTTTCTCTGCTAGGGCCGCTGGGTGTGCTGGAGAGGGTGTGCTGTGTCCTGTGGCAGGCTGCCTCTCTGTCCTTCCCCTCCACTAGGGCAAGCTTATGGCGGTGTTCTCAGGGGAGTGCCAGAAGTGGTTGGGACTTCTCAGTCCCGATCCTGAGCTGGGGTTTCTCTGCCAGGGGTCGGGGAGGGGGGCGCCGGTGATAGGACTTGGTGCTAGACCTTATTGTGCTGGACCCAGGAGAGTCTCAGGATGTGTTGAATGATCACAGTCCCAGATCCTGAGCTGTAGTTTGTTTGATAGGAGCAGCCGGCAGCACTGGGGTCCCGGCACTGTGAATCCGGCACTGTGAAGCCGCTGTGCACCTCTTTATCCTTCTGCTCCACTGTGGCAAGGTTATGGCGGCGTTTGGGGGAGTGCCCGAAAGGATTGGGTTTTCTCAGCCCCGATCTCGGGTTGGGGTACAGACCATGTGGTCTGTGGCAGATTCTGCTGGACGCCTCCTGCCTCTTCCGAAGAGGGATTAGGGATTTTGAGCTGGGAGCACAGCTTCTCTCCGTGCATGTCGGGAGCTCAGTTGTGCTGGCGGTGGGTACCCATGGTCAGCGAGACCTTCCAGGGAAAGACTGGGTGACCCGTGATCAGTCTCGCAACTTTCCTTCCCCGTGGGGTTTTCTTACGACTGGGACTCCTAGTCTCAGGCACCCTTGTGCCCACCAATCAGCCTGGGAAAGTGATTGGGACACGCAGGCTTGGGGCTCCAGCCAGGAGACCCAATGTCCGAGTTACCTGGGATCTCTTCAGGGTTCTGGCTGTGCGGCCCGAGAGTGGACCGGACCGATTCCCACGCTGTGGGAGCTTCCCTTCACCTGGGAAACAGGATCGCTGTAGTTTTAGGGCCCAGAGTTCAGTCTCCTGGTCGCTGCACAGAGAGTGTTGTCCCGCTTCTCAGACACAGTGTTCTCCCGGTGCTGCCATCTTGGCCCCCTTTTAGTTTTTTTTTTTTCTCTGAAAATCCTGGTAATTATTTTTATTTACTTTTTTCTTTTACTCCAATTCCCAGTACCTAATTCCAAATTTTAGTATGTGTGTATTTATTGAACATTCATCAGGTGTTTATTAAGTATGTATAACAAACCAGGTATTTACTCTTTTACATTTTTTTTGAGGTTGCCATATTGGTTACATATAATCCTTGAATTGAGAATCCACTCAGCAAGGTGCACAGCATTCAAAACCATCTGTTGTAGAACACAGTCCCTGTACTTGTGCTAGGCCTTGACAATAGGAAACAGCATGATAGGCTTTGTTTCAGGAATTTTATAATTTAATGGGGGAAAAAGCTTTACATGTTGAAAGACTACAGAATAAATTACACTTGGGAGACAGAGGCAGGTGCATCTCTAAGTTCAAAGATAGCTTGTTCTACAAAGCAAGTTCCAGGGCAGCCAGAACCACACAGAGAAACCCTACCTTAAAAAAAAAATCACTTGCGTTTAAAATGTAAATATGGAAAACCAATATATCTCTGTGGACCATCTAGAGAAAAGTTTCATTGGAAAGAGCTTTTTGTTTTGTTTTGTTTTGAGACAGGGTTTCTCTGTGTAGCCTTGGCTTTCCTCGGCTCACCTTGAAAGCAGGAAAACTTTTAGAGGTAAAGAGGAACAAAGACTATTTCAGGAAAGTTTCCAGTAGAAATATCTGTACTAAGAGTTACTTAAGGAAAATCTAACAGAAGTAGATGACACAGTGGATATATGTGGATGATCGTAAGAACATGGGGTAGAGAAAGAAATTGAAAGTGTTTGAGAGGGATCATCATAGGGAAGCTGTCAAAGTTATACTGTATTCATCCATTCTAAAATACTGTGCTCTGTGCTGTGTTGCAGTCTCTTTGATGTGGCACTGGATAGAATATACCAGGCAGTGGTTTTCTCCAGATATGCCTAGAATAGGGTATTGGATCCCCTACTACTGGGATTATGAATGGTTGTGAGCCACAGTGCAGGTGCTGGGAATTGAACTTGGGTCCTCTACAAGAGCAATAAACACTGAGCCAACTCTCCAACCCATTACTTTATATACTTCTGGTCCAACTAGCTATGGTCTTCCTAAAATCTATGTCATCATTTCTCCAGGAGCCACTGAAGCCGTTCAAACCCCTTTCTTCTCCTTGCCATAGGAGTACCACAAAATCCAACTGGGTCACCAAAGCTCATAATAGTCAGCTATTGGAAGAAACCTAAATTCCATCAAGAAAATTAAGTAAGAGATGGTACATTTGAATAATGCTATGACACGTTGCTATAAAACAGTTGTTTGGGGGCTGGGACTGTATTTCAATGATAGAATGCTTGCCTGGAATATATTATGCCTTGGGTTTAAATCCTCAGAACTGAAAAGCAAACCTGTATACTGATATGGACCTTCTCTACTAGATGTTTATGTCAGTGACAACTACAGCACATTTTCCTCTTGTCCCTTCAGTTCATTGTTTGCCCTGTTCCTCCTGTGTATGGTGGGAGGCTGTCTTAAAAGGATCAAAGCAATGTATTGATCTACTGTGTATGGTGGAAGGCTCTTCTGTATAGGTCATGGCAATGAATGTTCTTGTCCTTTGGTTTCTGATTAATTCAATGGGAGTTTCTAATTAAAAAAAAAAAAAGAGCTGGGTATGGGTTTAATCCCAGCATTTAGGAGGCTCTCTGTGCGTTTCAGACTGGCCTGGTTTACATAGTGAGGACACTACACTACAGGACACTATGTAGTCCTGTAGTCTAGGACAGGACTACATAGAACAATGGTTCTCAATGTTCCCATTGCTGTGACCCTTTAATACACACCTCATGGTGTGTTAACCCCACCAATAATTTTTTTGCTGCTTCATAACTGTAATTTTGCTACTATTATGAACTGTAGTATAAATATCTGATATGAAAGGTAATCTGATATTTGACCCCCAAGAAAGGGTTATTCAACCCCTAAAGGGGTTTCAGCTCACAGCTTGAGAATGACTGATATATAGAGACCCTATCTCAAAACAAAACAAAAATTTAAAAAATTAAAATAAAGTAACACAGAAATTTTATATTTTAATGATTAGAGAGAATTGTTATAATGGCCATCTAAGAAAAGAATAGAAATATAAGTTGATAGGATAGTAAATAAAAATTTTGTCTGTTTTTACTTTTTGGGTGGCAAGCAGCCTAAATTTTTTTAATGGAATTTAATGTAGGAACTGGACAAATGGTTTGGTATTTAAGAGTACTTGCTGCTCTTACAGAGGACTAGAGATCAGTTCTTAGTACCCACGTCTGGCAATTCACAATTTCCTGTAACTTTAGCTCCAGAGTATCCAGTATATCCTCTCTGGCTTCTGTCAGTACCCACAAACATGTGCATATACACAGACATGCAGACAGACACATAAGTAAAAATAAAATAATAAGAATTTAGTGTGAAATGCACTAGACATCCCCATTCTAGTCATACCTACTTAACTGTGAATTCCACCTTACCAGAACTATGATTTAAATACATTGTAGGCTCAGAATAGAGAATTATACCAAGTACCTAGTCTAGAAATGGGTATGAACTGGTTCATCTAGCAAGATCTTAATCTTCGTATTTGTGAGCCAGGAGCTAGGTGAAGGCTGATTCTTTTCTTCAAATTGTAATTGTAACAGATATCTGTAGAGCTGTGGGATAATCCTGGGATGAAATACAGCAGTGATATATGTTCAGTAAAGAAAGATTTTATACTGGGAACTTCTATTTTCCCTGGATCCTTTGTCATGTATTATAAACTCTCCAAGCACAGAGGATGGAATTATCACAAAGTATTACTATCAATACTATTAGCTGAATTTTATTCATAAAGTTCTCTAGTTTAAGTGGTCAAGACGAGGGAATTAGGAACTTGAAGCCAGTCTGGGTTACAAATGAGACTAGGACTCCAGAAAAAAAAAAGCAAACAAAAATCCCTTTTATGTTTCTTGAAAGTAGAATCTAGTAGAAACTGTTGCCTGTGTTAATATAATCTTTGCAGCATTAAACAAAAAAGTTTTCAAAATCACTTACTTTTGTTCATTGTCTTTGCATTTATTTACAGTTCTGGGAATTGCCAATGCAGAGTAGGTGTCACCGGCTCCATGTGTGACCAATGCCAAGATGGACATTATGGCTTTAGTAAGACAGGATGCTTGCCCTGTCAGTGCAACAACCGGTCTGTTAGTTGTGATGTTCTTACAGGTACGTAGTTTACTTAATAGTATCATAAAATTACCCTTTATTTCTTTGATCTTGAAGTGTTTGTATATTGATTCTTTTCAAATAGTTTATTATAAGGCCTTGTTATTTTAAGTAGATATAATAAGGCATATGGCAAGTCATACTTTTATAATAACTTAAAATATTTCATGAATTTCAAGAATCATTTTGATTGTAGAGACACAGAAGTACAGAGAACAACAGAAAGTGAACTGTCAGACTGGGCAGAAAAACAATAGAACTCTTCCAAGCAAGCCATGATCACCTAGAAAATCCTGTGTGAAAGAACTGAGGCATCTTATGACTTTAGGAAGAGTCAGACAAATCCAGAATTACAGCATGCAATTCACTGTGGTCTTACTTACACAAGTATGGTCAAGGGTAGTAGGAAGATTGGCCAGTCCTCACAATTTGCATCAACAGGTAGAGAATTATGTGGTTTTAAAGTCAAAGGTGACTCTCATTAACCCTAGAATGTAGCTAGTTTATCTGAATACAACATGAAAGATGCAAAGCACATTCCTGGTGCCAATATATAGGTTCTAGTCATAAAGCTCCATTTACCATATCACTTTTTTTTTAAAAAATCTGCATTGTGCAGAAAAGCTATCTAAGAAAAGGGTGTAAAGTTACTTAGGCACAGTCATGAAATTTATGGCTCAAGATGTCTGCGATTAAATCAGTCTGTATCCATATACCACATGCTTTCTTTCCAGGAGAGGTTTGATAATTCAGAGAACAGGCTAAAGAGTAAGGGTTGGCCCAAGAAAAAGCATTTGTACTTGAGGAAGAGTTTTGACAGCTATTGGAACCTGCATGATAGCTGGAAACTAGAGGGGCCCTACACTTAAGGCTATTTTTCCCAAACCTCACTGTGGAGGAAATAGATGCCTGGGCCAGAAAAATTTTAATGCTGAGGAGACAAAATCCTTTTAAGGAGAAGTAGGCTTGTTGTGACATACAACTGTCTCTTTTTTGTCAAATTTTATTTTATGTTTATTTTTAATGTATATATTCATTTTACACCCTGATCATAGACCCCTCCCTTCTCTTCTCCTGGTCACTTTCTCCCGCCCTCCTCCCCCATATACTTTTATCTTCTTCTCACAAAAGGGGAGCCCTCCCCACCAATCCACCCTAGCACATAAGTCTCATCAGGACTAAGCTCAACCTCATTCACTGAGACTAGCTCTTCTTAATACATTGCTAGACTCTAAAAATGCATAAAATGGGTCTGAATGTTTGAACCCCCAGTGTCAAGTGCTGAATCTCTCAAAGTTTTTCAGAGCTGAGGAGATAAATGTCTGTCAGATAGTTACTCCAAAAGGTCATGCCAAAAAATAGTGAAGAACTAGAGGTGAATTGACAGATATGAATATTGAGTGTGTCTGCAACCCACTTTAATGCCTGATTGAATCGATGCCATCATTTTCTCATAGTTACCTATTAGAGGAACATAGGACTCTCATTGTTTCTTTTATATATCAGGTGTGACATACAATAAATAACAGAGACTACAAAAATGGAAAAATATGGTCAGTAATAAAAATATAAACAATGGAAACAGGACTATGTGATATTGTTATTTGAGTTAGCATTGAAACTTCAAAATAAATAAAACTACTATATTAAGGAATTAGAGGAAAAGGCAGGCAAAATGAGTAAGAAGAGATAAAATTTCACTAGAGAATCAACACTGTACACAGGTGTGCATACACAGAGATGTGGGGAGAGGGTGACAGGGGAGGAGAGATCTTGAGGACTGGGAAGATAGCTCAATTAGTAAAGTACTTGCTATGCAAGCATGAGGACCTGAGTTTTATCCCCACATAAAAATGCTGGTCGTAGTTTTGTATGTATTGGTGCCCTTCGTGTATGTCTGTAAACTACAGGGATGCATTGTCTGTGGTGGCCAGAAGAGGTCATCTGATCCCCTGTAATTAGAGTTACAAACATTTGTGAGCCATTGCCATGTAGGTACTAGAAACTGAATGTGAATCCTCTCGAAGAGCAGCCAGTATTTTTAAACACCATGCCATCTATCTCTCCAGCCCCAGTGGCATGCACTTGTAATCCCAGTGTCGGGGAAACAGGATCCCTGGGATTCGTTGATCATCCAGTCTACCCTAATAAGTAAACTCTAGGTCATTGAGAAACTCCTTTTGAAGTGGACAGCATTCCTGAGGATGACACTTGAGATTACAAATACATATGTAATTGCATGGATATGAAGCTGCAAATCCATACACACTCATTAACAGAAACAACCTAGAACCAAAAATACAATTAAAAACTGTTCATACTGAAGCATTTTGATAAAATTTAGTGGCAGAAAAGGCAGGGAGATGAGTAGGACACAGCCATGGTTTAATGTAATGTAAGGGAGGCCCAGGAAGTTATAGCCAAGAATTTTCTAAATGATTAATTTAAAAAAAAAAATCAACCTACATATCAGAAAGCCAAGCAAACGCCAAACAACAGAGTAACAACAGAGTAAACTACACCTAAGGAAACCTAGTCAAATTGTCACAAATTAAACACATGATCTTCAAATTCCCTAAATGTAAAAAAAAAAAAAAACAAAAAAACAAAAAAACAAATTCCCTAAATGTAAGATTGGAGGAACTTCCTGGAAAGTTTTTTTAATATATATTTTTTTAATTTATTCACTATACTTCCTAATTGTAGACTTTTCCCTCTTCTCATCCTGGGCCCATCCTCCCTCCCTCTTTTCCCTCCCTCCCTCTTTTCCCCAATCCTCCCCTCCTTAGAAAGGAGAGCCCTTCTCCTCTACTAATTGACCCCAGCCTATCTAGTATCATCAGGACTGGCTGCATTCTGATGCAAGGCTGCCCTTGCCAGGGGAAGTGATCAAGGGGAAGGCAACAGAGCTTATTTAGAGACAGCCCCTGCTCCCCTTACTAAGGAACCCACATGGAGACTTTCTGCATATCTGAGCAGGGATCCTAGGTCCTCTCCATGTATGGTTCTTGGTTGGTGCATCAGTCTCTGCAAGACCCTCTGGGCCCATATTTGTTGGCTCTCTTGGTCTTCTGTGGAGTTCCTGCCCCCTCTGAGTCCCTCTGTCCCCCAACTCTTCCACAAATCTCTCTGCTCTGCCCAAGGTTTGGCTGTGAGATCAGCATCTGCTTTGATCTACTGGTGGGGAGAGTTTTTTAGGGGACATCTATGGTAGGTTCCCTCTCTTCATCTACTTCTGTTGTCCATTCAGTTTGTACTTCTAAATGAGATTTAAGCATCCTTTCTAGAGTGCTCCTTGTTACTTAGCTTCTTTAGGTCTGTGGATTGTAGTATGGTTATCCTGTATTATATGGTTAATATCAACTTATAAGTTATTACTTATAAGTTATTCCATGCTTGACTTTCTGGGTCTGTGTTGTCTCACTCATGGATCTTTTCCAGAGCCATCATTTGCCTGTGAATTTCAAGATGCCCTTGTTTTTAGCAGCTGAATAATAATATTCCATTGTGTAGATTTATCACAGTTTCTTTATCCATTCTTCAGTTGAGGGACATCTGGGTTTTTCCAGTTTCTGGCTATTATGAATAAAGCTGCTATGAAGATAATTGAGCAAGTGTACTTGTTGTATGGTGCAGCAGCTTTTGGGTATATGCCCAGGAGTGGTATAGCTGGGTCTTGAGGGTAGAACTATTTCCAGTTTCCTGAGAAAGCACCAGGTTGATTTCCAAAGTGGTGGTACAAGGTTTCCATGAGATGTTGAGAAGAATATATATTCTTTTGTGTTTGGGTGAAATGTTCTGTAGATAACTGTTAGGTCCATTTGATTCATGACATCTATTAGTTTGATTATTTCTCTGTTTAGTTTTTGCCTTGATGATCTGTTCTTTGGTGACATTGGTGTGTTGAAGTCTCCCAGTGTTAATGTATGGGGTTCAATGTATGATTTAAACTTTAGTTATGTTTCTTTTACAAATGTGGTTGCCCTTGTGTTTGGTACATAGATTTTCAGAATTGAGACATCATATTGTTATATTTTTCCTTTGATGAGAATAAAGTGTCCTTGTCCTTCCCCACATCTTTTGATTAATTTTTGTTGAAATTAATATTAGATACCAGAATGGCTACCCCAGGTTGCCTTTTGTGTACGTTTTTTTTTTTAAACCTTTTTCCAGCCCTTTGCTCTGAGGTCTATCTTTATTACTGAGGTATGTTTCTTGTATGTAGCAGATGATGGTTTTAAATCCTTTCTGTTAGCCTGTGTCTTTTATTGGGGAGTTGACACCATTGATGTTGAGGGATATTAATGACCAGTGGTTATTAATTTCTCTTATTTTGATGTTGGTGGTGAGAGAGAGGTTGGGGGAGAAGGAGAGGGAGAGATCAATCTTTGTTTTGGTTTTATTGATGTGGGGTTATTTCCTATATTTTCCTGGGTATAATTACCCTCCTTGGGTTGGAGTTTTCCTTCTAGTATCTTCTGTAGAGCTGTATTTGTGGTTAGGCATTGTTTACATTTGTTTTTGTCATGGAATATCTTGTTTTCTCCCTCTATGATGAATATAAGTTTTACTGGTTATAGTAGTCTGGGTTGACGTCTGTGCTCTCTTAGTGTCTGCATGACATCTGTACAGTCCCTTCTAGCTTTCATAGTCTCTGTTGTGAAGTCAGGTGTAATTCTGACATATCTGCCATTATGTTACTTGGCCTTTTTTCCTTGTAGCTTTTAGTATTCTTTCATTGTTCTGTACATTTAGTGTTTTGATTATTATATGTTGGGAGGATTTTCCTTTCTGGTCCAATCTATTTGGTGTTCTATAAGCTTTTTGTATGTTTATAGGCATGTCTTTCTTTAGGTTGAGGAAGTTTTCGTCTATGATTTTGCTGAAAATGTTTTCTGGTCCTTGAAGCTGGGAGTCTTCTCCTTTTTCTATTACTATTATTCTTAGGTTTGGTCTTCTTATAGTGTCCCAGATTTTTTAGATGTTTTGTGTCAGGAACTTTTTAGATTTTAACATTTTCTTTGATGTATCGGTTTCTTAAATTGTATCTTCTACACCTGAGATTATTTCTTCCGTCTCTTGTATTTGGTTGGTAATGTTATTGTCTGTAGTTCCTGTTCTCTTCCCTAGGCTTTCCAACTCCAGGATTGCCTCAGATTGTGTTTTCTTTATTGCTTCTCTTTCCATTTTTAGGTCTTGAACAATTTTATTTCTTTCCTTTTTCTCCCATTTGGTTGTATTTTTCTGTATTTGTTTTCTTTTTTTCTTTCTTTTTTTTTTTCTTGGTTTTTTTGTTTTTTTTAATTCAGGATTACAGGCATGTACCACCATGCCCGCTTTTCTGTATTTCTTTAAGGGGTTTATTCAGTTGCTTCACCTGTTTTATTGTATTTTCCTGTATTTTCTTGAGAGAGTTATTTTCTTTTTTCTAGGCCTCTATCATTTTTATAACCTCAAATTTAAGATCACTTTCTTGAGTTTCAGGTGTGGTAGTATCTCCAGGGCTTGCTGTGGTAGGATAGTTGGTTTCTGGTGGTGTCATATGGCCCTGGTTTTTGTTGCTTGTGTTCTTATGCTGGCCTCTATCATTTGGTTATCTCTGATGTTAGCAAAACTGGTGGAGTCTGATGGTAGTTGGCCTCTAAGGATTGTAGGATTAGATGGTGGTCCCAGATAGTCCTCTGGCTTTCCTGGGTGATAGCGGATCTTCAGGGGTACAGGGAGAACTGGTAGTCTCTGATAGCTGTCAGTCTCTGGGATTGCAGGTGTGGTTGCGGACTAGGATATGGGTCATGCTAGATGCTGTAGTCTCTGATGGGTGTTGGTCATAAAGGCTGCTGTTCCCCATTGGTTGCTGATCTCCAAGAATGCAGGTGGAGATTTGGCCTAGGAAATGGAGTGGGCGAGAAGATGGTGCTTGGAGCATGCTGCTATTCCCTAGTGATTACTGTTCTTGGGAAATGGGAGGTGGGGAGGGGAGAGGAGGATTGGGCCAGATAGCCTGAGGCAGACAGCCCTCTACAGGTGGACTCTAGCAGCCAGGAGGCGGGGGAGGTCCCTTACCTCTTGTTCTCTGGTATTTGCTGGTCCTAGGAAATAGAGTGGGCACAGAAAATGGTGCTTAGAGCTGTTAGTACTTTGGCAGCCTGCTTCTGGGTTGCCTAGCAACCTATGATGTCATCATGTGTAGCTGGCAAGGTAGCATTGATCCTTAAAAGGACCAACCTGCCACTTTGTCTCTCTCAGCTCTTGCCCTCTTCCCTTTCTTTGTTGGAGTGTCCCCTCTCTTCCCCCTATCATGTCTCACTCTCTCCTCTCTGTCTCTTCATCTCCATCTAATAAACTCTTTCATATAAAATCTGCTGTGCACATCATTGTCGTTTTAATGCACCAATGTTAAGATTGTGCAACAGAGTTACACAGCGAGTTCAACAAATCACGCCACATGACTGGTTCCACGTGGGTGGGAGTTTTATTAAGGGAAGGGGTAAGGGGCCACAGAGACCATCCCTGGGCAGGTCAGGAATGAAAGAGAGAGAGAGAGAGAGAAAGAGAGAGAGAGAGAGAAGGGGCTTTGGGTTCTCTTATAAGGTGACCCAGAGAATGTGCAGGTGGTTTCAGGTGGTCCATTGGTGGCCTCACAGATGCCCAACATCTGGTTCATCAGGTCCCTTAGGGCTGGCAATAGAAATGCCTGTTTACAGATTCCAACAGGAGTGCTGTTCTTTCCCCCTGGTTACCAGTCCTGGTAACTGGGGAGAGAAGAGGTCTAAGTTAACCTGTCCACCTTTCCTCACACAGCCATGTGGCTGGCTATCCTTCTAGGTCCACAATCATATCAGTCTTCCTCCGTGTCTTCTGGCAAAAGGCTTCTGGAAAGTTTTTTTTTAACACCAACAGGAAAAAAATTCAGAACATATGATTTTGATAAGTACAAGAGTTTTTATGAGAACATAGCATCAGAATAAATCTAAACTGAATGGATCCCCAGAAGAATCTGTTCTGGAGGATTATTCTTTATGTTAATTTTCTACTCTCCAGAGAGTATGTGTAGAGAAATCTGTTTGGAATATATTGTGTTATGTTCTTTCCAGTATCATTTGGCTATACCTACTTATCTAATGTTCTTTCTCTTTACTATTACATGTGTGAACTCAGCTTTTTTTCTCCCCTGTCCCAAGTTTATCATACATGTTATTTACCCTGCCAAGAATAGCCTTTCCTACTCACCTCTATCTACACTAAGGAACCCTTTGCCTTATTAAGTCATAGTCTTCTTTTAGGTCCTCAACAAACTGTGACTTCATTAGCATTTCCCATTGCTTCTCACCAAATGCAAAATCTTTTGCCATACATTGTCACATGCACTTGCAATTTTCAGAGCACTTGTCACAGTTGATGTTTACATGTTTACTTGTGACCATTACTCTCCTGTGCACACTCACTACACAGTAAGTTCTGTCATGGCAGGAAGAGCATCAGCATCATCTCTATTGTTTATATAATTTTAGCACAGATAATGGCACATAGTGAGCACTCACTGAATCTTTGTTGGGTAAATGAACAAACTAATGGTAAAACGTGAAAAAGGAGTGAAGCTCAACATTGGATAACAAGAAGAATGTTTCATTGTGCTGAATCATAGGTTATTCCCTGGGTCTTTTACAGCACATGATTCTTCTTTATAGCAGAAAGCAGCTGTCACATTGACCTACACATACTCTAGAGAGAAAGCAAAATAAATCCTTTGAATTAATCTGGATTCTAAAAGAAGTAAAATGGTTTACCATATGAAAAGTATAATAAGGTGGAATCCAATGTGAAGGAGTGAGCAAATGACTTAAACAGCCAGTTCATGTATCATTTTTATCACAGATGAGTTTTCAAGAGTTCTGTGATGCAGTTGCCCTCTGGTGGCCACTTTGTCATTGACACAGTTATTCTCCCCACTATTTCTGGGATTTCTGTTTTAGATTTTAGTTTCAAAGTCCTCTTTTTGTAGTAAAATATATTGGGGAAAACATCATAAGAAAAATTAGACAATGGATATAAAAAGGATCTCAAAATAATTGACCCAGCAATTCTTTTTCAAGAACCTTCTGAGAAAATAATTCTAAATTCATAAAAAGCTTTATGTTAAAAAAAAAACACTCACCAGAATGGTACTTATTATCCTAAAAAATTAGACACCCCAATTTATAACAATTGGCAATTAATACTGTTAATATATGGTTAGAACCACAGAAAATAAATTTTGACCATTTCATGGGCAAGTTATTTAATGTGTTGCTGTATCTGTAAACTTGGGATAACAGTAGTCCCCTAGTAATTTGCTGTAAAACTAAGGACATTTCTGCTTCTCTATAGAGCCCTGATCAGAATAATCAGTCTGGAAATGATATCTATTAGAATGTTTTCCATACAGTGTTTTCATGAATGAGATATAGCTAGACACAGGTATAAAATGAAAAGTATTATATAATTCGACTGTTTCAATGGCAAAATCCAAATCTGTATAAGCAAGGAAAGATTTCACAGAGGGTGTCCCAAATGTTAATGATTGTTCGAAGCATTTATCTTGTCCTTTTACTTGTTTTCCAGATTTTCTTTATTGAGTGCATTTTTAAATGAAAGTGTAAGAGGGTCAATTATTTTTTTAACTGCAAACTTTGTTTTTAAATAGCAGACTTCGTTTTAAGAATTCATGGCCCCTTTGTGTCTTGGTAGTCTCCCATGCAAGTGAGACTCCTGCAGCCTGACTCACTGACTGCCTTAACTGCTCAGTAACCATGTTGCTTCGAAATGCCACACTTTCCTGGCTTCCTGTGTGGATACATTTTCTTGTTCTTCACTGTGTTCCATCATCTTCAGTCAGCTCTATACTGCTGCCTCAGAGCTTGGAGCTTAGCACATTTGTCCCCTCCATTTGTACTTTCTGAGGGATCATACGCAGGCCCCAGATTCCATTTAAATGACATTGATATATGTGCTTATTGTCAGGCTTACATTTCTCCCTAGATCTCCATGCTCAAACATCCCACAAGCTACTTCATTTGAATGTTTTTATTGACATTAAAATCCCAATATCCAAAATGCCCATTTCCCACTAATAGGTGTCTGTTCTTCATCTAGGGTGTTCTTCAGTTTAGTAACTGCTACTTATTTCTTTGCTCAGTTCCTAAACCTTGAAGTCATATGTGATTTCCCTCCCTTTCTTACCACAAATATATAGTCAACTAGCAAGTTCTGTCATCTTCAGATATGCCTTGATCCAATCACTGATTTTGCATCCTTAACCAGGCATTACTGCCTATTTGAAGTAGTTGGCCTTTCCTTCCTGATCTTTCTGCTTCCTGTCTGTTGCCTTCTCCCTAGGTTCCTATTCATACTATAGTCCAGGTTCCATGTAAGAACTTTTACAATTATAAAACATAATTATGACATTCTCTGTGATGAAGCCCTGTAGTAGCCTATCATTACTCCTAGAGTAGAATTAAGACTTCTTTCTGTGACCTGAAACAACAATAATTAAAAACTAAAATTTAAATAGATTTTGTTTTAAAACCATATCCACAATTGTCTGAGATTTTTTAAGCAAACTTTTTTTAAAGCAAACTTTTATTGTTGTAGAGTTGATAGCTACAGAGGTGTCAGGAATAAGATTTAGAAGGAAAGCAGTTTCAAAGTGTTTTTATCACCATATGAGTACATCTTATTTTGTTACACATACGAAAAGTGCCTTATTACTTTCACTAATATCTGTAAACATTACATGATTTAACCCGGCGTGTTAGCACCTGCCTATAATCCCAGAATTTGGAGATGGAGCCAAGAGTATCAGGTATTCAAAGCCAAATTTAGGTAAATAGTAAATTTGAGGCCAGTTTGAGCTATATTCATAAGTAAATATATCTTATATGACTTTAAAAGATGATATTTGCAAGAAAATTCAGTTAAAATCAAAGTTAAGTATCCAGATAGCATGAAAATATCTCTTTCAGTAAGTCATGGAATTTAGGGGATTTTATGTAATCCTTTAGGAATTGAGAGCACACATTATTAATATCATTTTCATTGTTTTGGCTTGCAAATCTTGCTCCAGTTTTTGTCATATCATTTTATCTCATAGTCCCATCCTTTCTGCCACATCCATTTTTGTAAATATTACATGAGTAAGAGCATTACATCAAGTAAGACTTAATGAATGTTAATATCAGCTGATTTTAGTTTGTTGTAAAATTTACCCACTTATGTAGCAGTAGTTCTAAGTCTGATTTACACTACACCATCTCAGTCTGTTTGTAGATGTGGTGCTGCTTAATCTCTCTCAAAGATCCTTCAGCACGGAGTGCCAAAGGAGTGCTGTCCCAAAACGCATGACTCTGCCTCTTTCTCACTTTTCTATTAATCACTTTTTGACTTTCCACTTTGCAATGTCAAAACTTGTGGAGAAAAGTGTAACAAAAGTTCATTGTCCTAATTTGTTCTCTATTGCTGTGATGAACATCATGATCAAAAGCAACTTGGAGAAGAAATGCTTTATTTCATTTTTCACATCTCACTGAGGGACGTTAGAACAGGAATTCAAGGTAGAAAACCTGGGGGCAGGAACTAAAGCAGAGGCTGTGGAGGAACACTGCTTAACTGGTTTGTTCCTCGTGACTTACTCAGCCTGCTTTCTTTTGTTATTGTTGGCTGTTAGGGTTTTGTTGTTGTTGTTGTTTATTTGTTTGGTTGGTTTTGTTTTTGCTCTTGCATATTTTTTCTTTTCTTTTAAATTAATTATCACGTGTTACATCTTGATGACAATTTCCACTCTCTTCTCCTTTCAGTTCCTTCCCCCCACATTCTCTGTCCTTATCCACTCCTCCATTACCCTTCAGCCTGCTTTCTTATACAACTCAAGATTACTTTCCTAGGGTTGGTACCTCCACAGTGATCTGGGCCCTCTCTCATTACAAGAAAATGCCATATAAACTTGAGTAAGGTAATTTATAGAAGAAAATGTTTTGACTGACCTTATGGTTTCAGAGAGTTTGAGTCCATCATGATTTGGGGCAATATAACAGCAAACAGCAAGCTTGTTGTCTAGAGCAGCATCTGAGAGTTTACATCTCAGTCCAGTCCTCAAGCAGCAGGCAGAGAGGGTACACTAGGAATAGCTGGAGTCTTTTAAAAGCTGAAAGCCCACCACCTAGTGACACACCTCCTCCAACAAGGCGATGCCTTTTACTCCTTCCCAAGCAGTTTTATAAACTGGAGACCAAGTATTCAAACATCAGGACCTATGGAGTCCATTTTCATTCAAACCACCACACAGCCAATCCAACGGAGGCATTTTCTCAACTGGGGTTTCTGTCTTCAAGATGATTCTAGCTTATATCAATTGACAAAAAACTAACCAGCATGCCCATATATCCACATCTAAAATTAATAAATACTAATATTTTGCCAGCATTTTGCTTAATATTTATCCATATATGTATAGATACTGTATTAGTTGGGGTTTTCTAGACAAAAAGAACTGATGAAATGAATATGTATGAATGAATATATATATGTGCATTCAGGATCACTTTTATGTATATATTATATATAATATATAATAAAATCCCATATATATGTATATGTATACACACACACACACACACACACACACACACACACACATATATATATATGAGATTTTTTAGAGTGGCGTACACACTGTAGTCTAGCCAGTCCAACAGTGGCTATCAACTAATGGAAAGTCCAAGCATGTAGTAGTTGCTCAGTCTGTAGACTGGATGTGTCAGCTGGTCTTCACTGTACACAAGAACCCTGAAGAAGTAGGCTCTAACACCAGTGAAGAAATAGACCTACCAGCTAAAGTGAGTGCAAGAAAGCCAAGAGCAAAAAGTTCTTTATTTCGTGTCCTTTATATAGTTTGCCACCAGAATATATAGTTCAGATTAAAGGTGGTTCTTCCACTTCAAATGATTTAATTAAGAAAATCTATCACAAGTGTACCCAGACCCTTAAGTTTTAGTTAATTCCAGTTGTTCTTAAGTTGACAAACAAGAATAGCCATCACAACACATATTTGGAATGAAAAATTATAAATGAAATCGAACCTTTGTTTTCTCCTTACTCATATTTTCTTTCATTTGTTCACAGAGACAATAAATTTTCTTAAGCTGCCTCTGTCCATATTTAAAGTTTTTACTATGTATGTGTTTATTTTTTGGTTTGATGTATTATGTGGTTTTGTATTTGCTTAGTGTTGCTTTTTGATACTTCATTTTTAAATTATAATTTAATTTATTTATTATGATTTATTCACTTAGTATCCCCACTGCAGCCTTCTCCCTCATCTCCTCCCAGTTCCACCCACCCTCTCCCTTCTCCCCCTACGCCCTTTCCCTAGTCCACTGGTATGGGAGGACCTCCTCCCCTTCTATCTGACACTAGCTTATCAGGTATCATCAAGACTGGCTGCATCATCTTCTGTGGCCTGTCAAGACTGCACCCTCCAGGGGGAGGTGATCAAAGAGTCAGCCACTGAGTTTATGTCAGAGACAGCCCCTGTACCCCTTACAAGGGAACCAACTTGGACACTGAACAACCTATGGGCTTCCTTTAAACAGGGGGTCTAGGTCCTCTCCATGAGTGGTCCTTATTTGGAGTTGATACTTCATTTTAATTTTACGTGTATGAGTGTTTTGTGTGTGTGTGTGTGTGTGTGTGTGTGTGTGTGTGTGTGTGTGTGTATCATATGCATGCAGTGCCTTTGGAGGCAGAAGAGGGTGCCAGATCATCTGGGTCTAGAGTTAAAGATGATTGTGAACTGCCATTGTAAGTGATGGGAATTGAACTGGGGTCCTCTGGAAGAACATCCAGTATTCTTAACATCCAAGCTATATCTCCAACCCCAAGTATGGCTTTCTGAAATTCTACAAAATAAATATTCATTACATGTGCCATTCCTCAGTTTGCTTTTCAACCAATGCTTTCTTTAAGATGCATGTTTGTAACATAAGTAGTTCAGTATTTGACTATAAAATCTAAACTATGAAAGTGCCACAATTTATTTATTCTTCTATTAATATGTATTATTTTTTCTTTGCACAAGTTAGTCTGTTTTTAATAAGTAGCCAATCAACCAATAAAAGCATATTGTGACTATAATCAGATACCCAGCTTTTTTCTCATAGGAGACGTTGAATTCATATACATAGCTAGTACAGAAATAAATCAGGAGGGGCTGGAAAGATGGCACAGCTGTTAAAAGCATTTGCTCTTCTTGCAGAGGCCCCAGGTTGAGTTCCCAACATCTGTATTGGGCAGCTCACAACCACTTTTTCATAGAATTCCAATTCTCTCTTCTGTTCTCCAAGGGCAGTTTCACATACATGTTGCACAGAAATACATGTAGGCATATACACATACACATAAGTAATAAATATTTTTAAAATAAATTTATTTATTTTATTTTATGTGTATCAGTGTTTTGTCCTCATGTATGCATGTGTGCCTGGCCCCCAGAGGTCAGAAGAGGGTATAGAATCCCCTTGGACTGCTGTAAAGGACAGTTGGAAGCTGGTCACATAGGTGCTGGGAATCAAACCCAGCTATCTTAACAATGGAGCCATGTCTCCATTTTGAATTGTTCTTTTTCTTTTTAAAGAAATAAAAAAGAATAGAAACCAAATAGTACTCTTGCTGCTTTTTCTGTATATTCTTATGGTCTTCCTGTTGCAGGCAGGATTTCTGAAAGTTCCTTAACTTTGAAACAATAATTTGATTATTTTAGGTGCTTGTTTAAACTGCCAGGAAAATAGCAAAGGGGATCACTGTGAAGAATGCAAAGAAGGATTTTATCAGAGTCCCGATGCTACTAAAGAATGTCGTCGCTGCCCTTGTTCAGCAGTGACTTCTACAGGCAATTGCACCATAGGTAAGGCCTTTCTCTAGGTATTAATTCCTTCTGTGAAATAAACTACATTGATGAATTAATTTCTGGATAACGTAGGTGAAAGGAAGTTATAAAATTCACAACAGTTTTCCCTTCTATGAATTTATAATCAAATTCTAATAAATATATAAAATAAATCCTATGTATTAGCAGCTAACAGTATACATGTATCTGGATTATTTCATGTAGCATATTTTCAAAGTTCATCTGTATTGTAACATGTATCAGTAATGTATATTTTTGCTATAGGTTTATATAGGTGCCACATTTTACTTATTCTTTCCTGAATTGGTGGAAATGTAAAAGTTATCTACTACAAGTATTGCAAATATGTACAATTCTGTTCATGTTTTTGTGCATATAAATGTTGCCAGTACACCCTCAAGTCAGCGGTTGTTGTATGTTTTCCCCACTACTGAAGACTGATCCCAGGAACTCATTTGTTTGTACTAGCCAAGCACTCTGCCCCTGAGCTGCATTCCTTCCCCCACTCCCAGTGTTTGTATGTGAAAGTATTTTAATTTCTTCATGGTATATAACTAGAGGTGGAATTGCTATGTCATATATCAACTCTGTTTAGCTCTGTGAGGAAGTATCAGATGGTTTCCCAAAATTAGAACACCATTTTATGTTATCATTTTGTGAGGGTGGTATACATGTATTGTGTATGAGTTTGTGTGGGCACAGGCATGTTGCATATGAAAAGCACGGATGTACATCATGTGTTTTCAGTAACCCTCCAACCAATTTTTTTAAGATTTAATTTTTTTTTATTTGTGTGTGTGTGTGCGCGTAAAATATTATGTCCATGTGAGTGCAGTACCTGTGGAGGCCAGAAAAGGGCATCCAATCCTCTGAGTCCCCAAAGCTTGAGTTACAGGCCATTGTGAGCTATCCAACATGAATGCTGGGAACTGAACTCTATAAGAACCATTTCTGCTCTTCACCTCTGAGCCTTTTCTCCAGTCTCAATCTTTGTATTGTCTTGTTTTGTTTTTGAGACAAGATTTCTCAGTAAACCTGAAACTCACTAATTTGGGTAAGCTGGCTAACTACTCCAGGAATATACCTGCATCTACCTTTCCAAAAAAGATATGTGTAACACCATGCCATTGTGTTCCACATGGTTTCTGAGGATCAAAACTTAGGTCCTCATGCTTGAACAGCAAGTACTTTACTGATCAAGCTGTGTTACGGTCCCTGCATTATTACTTTTGCCAAGAATATATGAAGATTCTAAATTGTCTAAAGATTCAACAACACTTATTATCTACCTTTATTTTTTTTTCTACTGATATTCATCCTAACAGATGTGAAATGGTATTCCATTGTGGTTTTAATTTGTCTGTCTCTGATGGCTAATTATATATTCAATGACTAGTTTTGTATTTCTTTGGAGAAAATACCTATTTGAGGTTTTTGTTCATCTTAAAACTGTAGTATTTATTTTTATCATTGTATTGATATAGTTATATGTACAAATCACTTATCAGATGTATGATTTGTAAAAAAAAAAAATTAGTGTAGTCCTCTATGAGAAAGTTCTTGCCTAGTAGGTAGGATATCGTAGGTTTGATCTCTAGCATTGTAAAATATTTAAGTAAAAAGGGTTTTATAAAACAATAATTTGTATGTATTTTCTCTTATCCCATGACCCAGTTTTTTTTTTACTTGCTTCATGTCCTTTTTAAAACTAATTTTTTTTGTTTGCTTGCTTGTTTAATTTCAGAGGCATTCAGTTTAATTTTCCTGAATTGTTTATGTTGGCTTAGGATTTCTCATGAGAATGTAGTCAAAATGTTAGGACTGTCGTCAGAAGTCTGAAGGCTTAATTGGGACTGTAGAATCTGCTTTCAATATGACTAAGTTATATGGCTTGCTAGGGACAAAAGATTCTGTTTGCCACAATGTGGACTTCCTTAGTAAGCCACTTAATATCCTTACAGCATAGCAGCTGGCTTCCTCTACAAGTGAATGACCCAAAACAGGGCAAGATGGAAGCTGCAATGTGTTCTATCATCTAGTATCTAAAGCCGAGATGTTTGCAGTACTCCATTAACTTACTCATGTCTATTCTATCAAGTATAAACATGTGAATACCAAGAATTGGGTTCATTTGACAGCATCTGGGAAGTCAGTTGTTATTCCTAGTAATAGGAACTGGTGTGTTCTTCTTTTTATAGGAAGCTCTGAAAAAAAAATTTTGATCTATTTCACAAATAGTAATTAAGCACTTAGTACATTCTTGTTATTATGATAGACAAGGAATGCAAAAGTCTAAAAACTAAAATATGGGTTTGTTCCAAAGGAGTATTCAGTGTCATAGAGAAGAAAACACACAGTTATGGATATGGTGCATTGTCCCTGGGACTAAATTTTTTCCCTTATTTTTCCTAAAAAGGATGATATTTTCATATAGCATATATTGTTAATTATCACTGTGTGTATAAAGTATATATTATATGTTATATAATATGTACTTTATATATTCACTTTATATTTTATAATATAATTTTAAGTATATAATTATAAATTAAGTATAAAATTATAATATATAATTTTAAGTATATTATATAAAAAGAATATATTAATATTATATATTAATACATTATACATTAAATATTTAGAATAAGTTAGGACTATCATCATGAGTCAGGAATATGGAAATTGTGTATTATCTAAATTTACATCTGTAATAACAGAATTCCAAAGCATACGTATTGACATTCTGTTAGTGACAATTTAACATTTAAGACATTTATAGGATTTGTAAATCAGAACGTTGGCTGTTTAAGTTCTTGGCTCATCTTGAGTAATTTTTTTAAACACAGAGATTTACTTAGGATCCCACTTTAAAATTGTTCAGTTGAGTGACCGACTAGATTCTCTTCCATTGATGAATTTAAAATGTAGAATTTCTCTGTGAAAAGAAAATTGCTGTGAAAACTAATATGCTTGAAATCTTTTATTCTTATATGCCTTTTTTATACACTGTATGATGCACAAGAGCAGAGATGATGTCTATATTTTTAATCATTCGCTCTCTAGTCCCAGAGTATTAATTATTAATGCCAATAGTACATGTTGGGTGAGTGGAAAGGGAGATAACCATAACTCAGGGGCAATAGTAATTAGGTATATAAAACTGGAGTCAGGAGCACTTTGAGAGACTTATACTTTTTACTGGTAAATACAGAAAAAGTTTTTATGGGACAGGTTACATTTAAATGAAAAGTAAATACTGGGACAGTTAGAAATATATCCATTTAGAGGTGATAAATAACAGCCAGACACTGAATTAGGACATGAGCAATCCAATTAGGCATGCATGTGCCTGTAGGGATAGAATGTACTAAGCCAGTTCATTTTGATACTTTCAGAGATCATTGTGTCTAATGCACAAACAACATACAAATAAGATCAATGTAGTAAGTCAGTCTATACATGAGTTCACTAAGAGGCTGTGTTAGTTAGGATTTCTACTGCTGTGCTAAACCACCACTACCAAAAGCAATTTGGGGGAAAGGGATATATTTCATTTTAAACTTTCAGGTAATATCTCAGAGCAAAGTCAGGGCAAGAACCAAAGCAGAAGTCATAGAAGAGTGTTGCTTACTGGCTTGCTCCTGGTGTCTTTCTCAGCCTGCTTTTTCATAGCATCCAAAACCAACAGGTGTATCACAATCCACAGTGAGCTAAGCCCTCCCACATCAATCATCAATAAAGAAAATGTCCCACAGTCTTGCCCATTGACCCATCTAGTGGAGGCATTTTCTCAATTGAAGTTCCGTATGTGGCAAGTTGGCATAAAAATAGCCAGCACAAAGGGGAATATTCTACACTAGCGGTGTAATATAATAGTTTCAGAAAGAGATAGTCTTGTGAGTGTCAATGAGAAGGAGGACATTTCAGGTCAAAAATCATTATCCCAGTGAGCAGTAGGGAGGAAGGGGCAGAAGAATCACAATTAAGGCCAGCTTGGGCTACACTGTGAGACACTCTGTAAAAACAAATAAACAAGAACAAAGGCACAACAGGAATGTTAAAATCACTGATCTGAACAAAGAACTTCCTAGGTATAGTAGAAGCAAAGTACAAGGAAGGAGTAAAACAGGAGGCAGATATTTAATACCATCTCATTGGGTCCTCAGGTTATAAATATTAGAGAGATGAAATACTTTCACAAGCCTTGATTTTAGCTCTTCAATCTATTTCATCTGGAATTTTTTGAAATGAGTTTTTGTTAACTATAAAAGTTAAAATATGATACCATTGTGATTATAAGCTTCTTAAAAGACAAGAAGTCTAAGCCTTTTTTGAGTATTTTTCTGTTGCAAAAAATATGAATTAATTCAGTTGTCACTGTTTTTTCCATGCAAAGTGATTCGAGTATTTCTGGTTTAAAGTCCTTTGTTTGCAATAAGGTTCTTGAGTTTATTGACTTAACTTGATTCCACATGACCACTGGGACTAAGAATGCTAAATTAAATTTGTTTATTACTTACACAACTCTGTGGCTTATCCTGAAAACCCTTGAATTATATTCTTTGGGTGACAAATTATGAATTGTTTCTTAAATGAAACTCTTAATAAGATAGACAAAGGCATTCACTTTTTATACAGAGTCTGGGGTAGGGTCCTTGCTGTAGCATTATGACCCTTGTAAATTATTCTTTCTATAATTAAATACTGTGTTTAGAGACCAAGATGATTCTGCTAATAAATTTGTAAATTCTAAGAATTAAGTTACAATTTTCTATTAAAAATTACTTACCAAATCTAATTGAGAAGCTCAAATCAATTTTATGGAGACTTGAAAAGGGTATCTAGGTATGAGTCAGTATGTTTCCACTATGTCAGATGAAATTATGCAAATAGCAAACATTTATTGAACATATACTGTATAAGACACTACAAAAAGATTGGAGGTAAAGATGGAACACAAGTAGCTTATAATTTAATGGGTCAGATACACAACTAATCTAATTATTACGACTTAGATGCTCTGTGTTATGGATGAGCATAGAGTAATTCTAACCCAAACAGAAAATCAGGTACAATCTTTTGGCTTCTGAGAAGTTATACCTGAATTAATTCCTGCAGTTTGTATTTACATGGTGATAAGGGGTAGGAAAGCAAGAGAGTGCTTTTTGTAAAGGAAACAGTATATATAACATTTCAGAGAGAAGAAAGCAGGCAGTCTTTGGGAGTACTCCTAAGCCACCTGACAAGCTTGAAATAAAGTAGATGGTGAAGTGTGAAGAAAAATGAGAAGAGCTAGGAAAAGTAAGCAAGTCTTAGATAATTTTCAGTAGAAAAATCTACTAAATTTTCATTTGGTCCGAAGCCATCAGAATTGAAGTGGCTCCTCTAGGGAGGCAGAACATGTACTCAGATTCACTTTGAAGATCATTGAGACTGCAGGAATGTACTGTAGAAAAGAAGCTTTAGAAAATGTTGAGTGCTAGAGGTTAAAAAAAATGATGACAACCTTAACCAGGAGCATAACAATGGAATGGAGACAGATCAGTAGATTAAGAATCTTTTAATGTAACACTGAAATGAACTGCTAACTGCTCAAAAGCAGGAAGGAGATGGAGAATTGAAAGTTGGTTCTTAGCCTTGGGATCTAGGCAAGTAGATGGATGTTGGGACCATTCACTAAAATATGGGGAACATGTTAAATAGAATCATCTGTGTTAAACTTGAAATGTTTATAGACCCAGGTATACAGGCAATTTGTGCATCATATGCAGTTTGTAATTTAAGATAGAGAAATGGACTGGATATACACATTTTCCAAGTTGACTTATACAAGTGGATGAACTCACCCATGGAGCATGCATAGAGTGAAAGGTGAAAGAAACCAAGCATAGCAGTCTTTGAGTAATGGTTTGGGGTTTAGCTCAGTGGCAGAGAAAGTGCTTACTACAGAAAACAAAAAGAAGCCTAGGAGTATCAACATTTAGGGAGGGAAGGGATGGAAAAAGTTTTGCTTAAACTATATTTTGTATAGTCTCTCATTCCTCAAAGGAAAGGAAAGAAGGAAAGGAAAGGGAAGGGAAGGGAAGGGAAGGAAGGAAGGAAGGAAGGAAGGAAGGAAGGAAGGAAGGAAGGAAGGAAGGAAGGAAGGAAGGAAAGAAGGAAGGAAAAACTCATATGTAAGGACCCGTGAGATGGCTCAGTGGATAAAATTACAAGCTAGCAAAACTGACAACCTGAACTTGATTCCCAGGACCCACATGGTAGATGGAAAAGATCCCAGCAAGTTGTCCACTGACATACATATGTATATTGTTACCTATGTGGATAAGTTCACATGCACGCGCGCGCACACACACACACACACACACACACACACACACACATTTACAATATATCACAGTTGTTGAGACTTCTGGTGAAAACATGTCTTTTACCCTCTACCTCAGTAGACTCCCTGGACAGGCTCAGCATTCCTTCAATATACTTGAAAGTTAATGAACTAGACTATTGATTCTGTATATCTCTTGAGGAAGATACCAGGGAGGATTTGTAAAAAACTTTTGGAGGGCAAATAGTTTTCTATTTTTCAATGTAGGTCTAGGCATTACTAAATTATTTTGATGTTCTTTCTAATTCTATTACTCTATTAGAATCTGGTGAATTGGAGCCTACATGTGTCCAGTGTAAAGATGGTTACACAGGCCAGAACTGCAATCAATGTGACAATGGCTATTACAATTCTGACAGCATCTGCACACCATGTGAATGCCATGGCCATGTGGACCCAACTAATACTCCAAAGATTTGCAAGCCTGAGAGTGGTGAGTGCATCAACTGCCTTCATAACACCACTGGGTTCTGGTGCGAGAACTGCCTAGAAGGCTATGTTCGAGACCTTCAGAGAAACTGCATCAAGCAAGGTAAAACTCCAACTAAGATTACATGTATATTGTCTAAGGCTAGCATTGAATGTTTCAAGACAGCTGCCATTAGCTTTGTAAACATTCCAGTCCTTCCAGAGGAGTTTCTGGAAATAAATTTTGATAGGTGTTTGCCTAAGGGATTTTTTCCCTTCCTGATTGTCTCCTGATACTCCAATGTCAATTCCAGAAATGTGAACACCAAGACAAACTGTTGTGACAATGAGACCAAGTGTCCTTATGTTTCCCTTCTTCTGTCTGTCTGTTATAATTGAAAGTACAATCATTTCTTTTTCTTTGCTTCTTGACACATCATTTCAGTGATCATCAAAGACCTATTCAGGGATGGACCTATAGTCAAGTCTACTTAGAAGTTCCATCTGGGAAACTGGAGTTCTTTCTAGCCTCTTCACACTGATTTAACATGGATCTGTGTGTGGTAGATGAAATCTTATTAATATTCCATTTGATTTTGAAAGGAAAAAGGCATTCATATGATAGAATGCTTCAAGAAGTGGAGTTCAGTGAGGAATAAAGAAAGGTTAAGTTATGAGTTCAGGAGGATCTAGGGATGTCCAGGGATTATTAGTCCACAGAGGGGTTAACCTTTTTCTATATAAACTACTTCTTGATATTCTAATGCACATTGATTACTGAGCTGAAGTCAAGGTGGTCTGTGACCTGTGGAATCTTTCAGGCATACTCTTGATATTATTCTACTACAGTGATCAGATTGACCCACATCACTAGCTAGAAATGCTGTCACTTAGCATTCTTCTATGTGGGAGACATACTTTGTCCAGACCAAGAAGTACCAAGAAGACAGGACTCTGATTTTGTTAACCATGAAGAAATACAAGCTTTGCTGTTTTTAGATTAATTGATGTAGAAGAGTGTGGTGATGAATAGTAATATCTATTTTTTATTATAATTTTATCAAGTACCCATAATGTTCATTGAAGTCTTTCCAAGAACTCTGTGAAGCAGACATTACTATTCGTGTTTAACAGATGAAAAATCTAAAATTCTAAGAGACTTACTTGTAGTAATACAATCCTAATCTAGTCCAAAGCCTTTCACCCTTCCACTGAGCTTTGATGTCATTAATGGTCGAAAATGTAGTTCCTTTACCATAGAATAGTTCAAAAACACACAAAGCAAGAACTCTACTTATAGAATTAAAGGAAAGCTCTTTTCTCTTTTGGTTGACTTGAACTCTGAGCATTTCAATTTCTTTTTTTGTTTGGGGGGCGGAATAGATTTTTATACTTCCTTTGAGGAAAATTACCTTCATGAAAGGTCTTAAGATGTATTGGATATATCTTAGGTCAAATAATTGTCATTTTTAATCATGTGATTTAGAACTCGGTGGTGACACACTGCCTTTGCAGAAATATTCATGCTTATGGGATGGAAAACTTCCATGTTAGAATTTTTCGAAAGTTTAAGTGTGTGTTATACACATTCAAGAACAGACCTGGATGTAAAATGTAATAAGTGAGTTTTCCAGACACCATTTCTTATCATTATATTTATTTTAAAATTATTTTTAACTTGCATTACCCTAAGCAGAGTACCATGTCAACATCCCACATCAACTTCCACTCATGTGTATTTTTTATTGTTTCTCAAAACTAGATAATTTTGTCTTTTACATTTCATTCTCTGTTTTTATTTTCAGAAGTTATTGTTCCAACTCCTGAAGGTTCTACCATTTTGGTTTCCAATGCTTCTTTGAGCACATCAGTGCCCACCCCTGTTTTAAATAGTACATTTGCCCTCACAACCCTACAGACTATCTTTTCAGTAAGCTCTTCTGAGAACAGCACCTCAGCTCTCGCTGATGTATCATGGACCCAGTTTAACATCATCATTTTGACAGTCATCATCATTGTGGTAGTGCTGCTAATGGGATTTGTAGGAGCTGTGTACATGTACCGAGAGTACCAAAACCGGAAACTCAATGCTCCCTTTTGGACCATCGAGCTGAAAGAAGACAATATCAGTTTCAGCAGCTACCATGACAGCATCCCTAATGCAGATGTGTCAGGATTGTTGGAGGATGATGGCAATGAAGTGGCTCCCAATGGGCAACTGACCCTGACAACACCCATTCATAACTACAAAGCCTGAGGAGCTGAGCAGTTTTCCTGGATTGTCAGGACACATGCTCACTAAAACAGCATCTGCCCTCTGGCCACACAGAATCTGGGTAGAGTTTGCTGAGAATGGTGTCGTGTGAATAAACTGTTCAGGTACAAACTGTAGTGCGCTTAGCCTGTGTGTTACTCTTAATTTCCCATGAAGATCTGAAGCACTCATCATCTTGAGGACTTGAAGTAAAGTATATTTTTGTAGCAAACCACATGTGTGCATGGAAAGGCTGAATCCCACAGAGCGGCCTGAGTCTACCTGGCCTCTCAATAGACTGCTGGGAAAGTGTTCACCTCATCAGCCATGACAGAATGATGATTTGGAGGAAAAAGGCTGGTGGAAGACTTCATCTCCATTTTGGAAACATTTTTTAAAGGCGAGGCAGGGATTAAGCTTATTTTATTGTACTAAGACATATAACTGAGGAAAAGCTGGTATCTAGGCTATACCACAGTTAAAAAAAAAATCTTGATTGTGTGTAAAAAAGACTAAGGGTAAAGAAGTCCCAAGAGAATCTGTAGAAGAGCTTTCCTCCCAAAAGTCTCCTTCAAGGATGGGATTAAAGCACAGGATAAGCTTCTGTGGTGAGGGCAGGCACAGCACCCAGAGAGCAGAAAGTTGATGGACCTCCTCAGGGGAGGTTTCTGCCTTTAAAGAAACAAGGTGTACATAATTAATGTAGCATATCTGCTCAACATTGTACTTGTATCTATTTGTAAAAAATCATGTCCTATTTTATCATCTAGACTCTATCTGTACAGCTGTTAATGGTGTTGTAAAAAGAAGATATAGAAAATTGGTTAAAATTCTGTAAAATAGGTAGCAATTTTGCTAAAGCTGGGACTCTGGTGAGTATCAGTCATTTTAGTCCCTGTTTGGACACTGTTGAAATTTATAAAAGATCAAATGTTTTTAATCTTTCCTCTCTCAACCTAGAGTCGTATGTCTTTGACTTACTATAGATTCAAGCAATAGATTTTGAAGGCTGCAATTGTTAAGCTAGAACACAGGCTACATTCTCCGGACTCACCAAATTAGCCACACTGTGTTTTACAATGTTTGTTGTAAACATCCTCAGGAAAAGACTTCTTTCCTGAATGTAAAAGACAGTCTTCCAAAGGATAGAAATGTTAAATTCAAAAAGAAAAGCCATCACATCACTTGGGGTCCCTCGTTTTGTTTGTTTGTTTTGTTTGTTTTGTTTTGTTTTTTATGCCCATGAAGTATTTATGTGCCTCCCATAACCTCCAAAGTACAGGCCTCTGACATTTGGGCATAATCTATCACCCACACATCATAAAGTATGTTTGGCTTCTCAGTGTTAGAGTTCATTATTCTTCATGTCTGGGCATAGGGTCTCTCTGATTGGGTGTGTATTTAGTTCTTGCTTTCGATACCATTTTTCCCTGAGGCCAAGTACTACTGCTTTTATGTGTTATATATATATCCACAGGTTGTACATTAGGAGAGACAAGAAAGTTGGTCCAGACTATGAAGTAGTTAGGAAAAATGAAAACAGAGACGACATAGGAAATTCAGACTCCTTTGCTTAATTTCCTCAGACAGAAAAACATAAATTTTGGTCATTCTCAGTAGGAGACCCCCACCTTTTTCTCAGGGTTTGGAGATGACTGTAGACTAGAGGATCCGTAGGTAACCTGAAGGTGCTCTGCATATTTGGCTGTCTTTATGAAAGTAGACATTATATTTCATTGTACTGAAACTATTTACATGTAGCTGATTGATTGCATTTGAGTCTATGGGTTTAATCCCAAGAATTACAGAATATATTAATATTTTTATTGCTCTGTCATATACAAAACACTTTTCCATGTGTGTTCTTTGAGCCTCACCATATCCTCCTTGGGAAGTAGTCTTGTACCCATTTTATAGATGAAGAAACTGAGATACAGAGAGGTTAAATTATTCAGGATTATATAATGTGTATCATTATTATTCTTGGAATCATTCTTACATCTACTGAGTAGACATTTGGCTCGGTGATAACATATAAATCTACTAGCCATGAGCCCTAGAAAACTGGAATGAGGATTCCCATTTGTGGATGCTTCTAATAGACCCTCTGTATGCTCTTCAGTGTGCTTACTCCCCTGTGTGTGAGGGGGAGGGTTGTCTCGCAGATACAATTTTAGGGCCACATAGTTACAAAGGACTTTGTGGAAAGAACACAGGATAATTTCAATCTAAAGTCAGGATTCATGATGAGAAAGCAAAAGCTGCCAATTATTGTTTATTAAAATGGTGAATTCCTGTAATGGGGAGGGGAGTGGTGAGACTTTTCCTAGAAGTTGTAGCACAACTGTGTGTTGACTGTACATCACACAATTCCAAAGCATTGTGCACAGTGATTGCCTCCCCAATACTCCATCTTCTGCCAAGAATAAAGGTAAGGAGATAAAAGCAAACAGTTTTTAAACAGATACTTAATAAATAAATAAGGAGTGTTTGTATGAGTTTAAGAGCTAAAGTCAAATAGTTAAGATTCCAGTTTAATAGCGATTCCCTGAAACAAATCTTAAGAGCTAACACAGAAACTAAATCACAAATGTTTATCCAAGTACCTGTTAATGGCTCCGAAGTCATGTTCTTGATTTTTCACAATGAAGAAAAGTATAGCCTTAAATGTGTTTTAAACAACATTTTTAGGGACCCCAGTGCTCTGCTTGTAGAAATAATTCTACTCTAAAGGTAACCATGAGGGGATCTCTCCTTGAAAGTAGAGTAGAAAACCAGTGTAAAACAAAACACAGTGCAGGGTTTTCATTCCTTTGGAGGCATCACCAACCAGCACCAGGAGTTCTCTGGAAAGCCTAGTGTTGGAACAATTTTTGTCTAAGGATTGAAAAAAAATGTTCTTTTTAATATATAATACCTACATGAACCTTACTGAGACATGATCATCACTGGTATGAATGAACTGATGCTTGCATCTTCATTAGCTCATCTTAGTAAGCCTTGTGCATTTCTTTCTTTTTTCCTTTTTTTTTTTTTCTTTTTGGAAGAGACATTGTCTTTGCATACTTTTATTTCACAAGTATATTACTAAAACAATTTTGGGACATTCCTAAGTACTCACACGAAGGTGTGTTCATATCCATTATATAATCAGCCATAGGTCATGCTTTATCTATAAAGAATGACACCTGTGCATTTCTGCTAGGTAGATGTGGTAGTGTCAAGCATGTCTTTGACCTCCTTTATCACCACCATCCTCCACATTGCTTCCCAGGGCTCTCATTTACAGTTTTTCCAACTACAGAGAAAGCAAAATGATAATGAAATCTCTTATTTATATGAAGGTCTTATGGACTCAGTGCATCATTTTTCCCAGGGATAGTTGGATTTTAAGAGAGGGCAACAGGACAGACATGGGCTGGGAAGATACATTTCTTTTAACAACACTATCTAAATCCCAAAAGGTAACACTTTTCTTTACTCCCAATATTCCCAGAATCATTAATCATCAAAGCAATACTCACAGACATACTAGTTAATTTGAGTTATCTGATCATCAAGATATTGTGTTTTAGAACAGAGTCAGTTGGAGCTTGATTATGTATCATTTACCCTGGTCCATTTTGTTTTGTTTTTCCATGCTTGTAAATGTAAGATTAATTCTAATGACTGTCTCTAGATTCTTATATTTTGAAGTAGTATGTGGATAGGAGTTGGGTTTCTTCATTTCATAAGGAAATCTCTCTGACAAAATATTCAGAATAAGTTAAAAGAATTCAGTGGAATTGTTAGGTCAACAGAAATCTTAGTGACCACACACACACATGACAAAACAAAACAAAACAAAAATTAAAAAAAATTTAGCTTGTTGCTTTTGACAGCAAATGGTTTAGGGGCTGAAATGAGTTTGGTGTCCATGTGCAGAGCTGGGGGAGGTGATGGGAGGTTAATTTGTCTTTTTCTTTCACCCTGAGCCAGTGGCTATGCCATGGGGAGAAGCAGGAAGGAGACAGTGATCAATCTGAAGAAGTCAAATAATAGCACATGGCTAAAGGTATGGATCATTAAAATGGCAGTGGTTTGAATGATACTTTTCCAAAGGTATCAAGGATCTTCCTTGTTGCTTATGCATACGCAGAAACTTTAGCTGCCCTGGAGTCAGTGAGCCCAGAGCTTCAGATTCATGCTAACCCAAAGCTACATGACTTCTAGTCGACTTTTAATGCTAGGCACAAGCTCTCTGTACTCTTAAATTTCGGCCCAGTCAATTAGGGAATGTTTCACAAAATTAAGCTTGTATTTATGTCACTAAATCCTAACCCAAAATCTAAAAACATGTCTCCTATGTGTGCTGTACTAGGCTTCATGATGCATTTCTAAAGTTGTGTATGATTTGAATATATGAAAGAATTTATACAAGAGTGTTATTTAAAATTATTAATAAATGTATATAATTTGTACCTATTGTAGATTTGTTTCACTTTTTAATGTAGTGAGTGATTTTAGAAGTCTTCAGGTAAGTGCTAAAAATCACTTAGCTCACTTAATGGAAGGCTTTGAATTTTTCATGTACTGACCAACATTCTGTTCAAGTTCATTAAAGGAGTGTCTACCACTTGAGGAGAAGATACCATATGGGATAGTTCCTTTTCATGAAGCAAATCACACCAGCAAATATATATGACATATATTATTGGTCTGGAAATGTGGCTGAGGTCACTTGCACCTATCCTCAGTTCTATCCTCAGAATTTCAAATAAACAAACAATAGCATATATTCACTCTGCTTTCTGTCCTCTGTGCCATTCACTGGGATTTCTATCAAGATGTGTTAAGTCTGCTCCCTTTGGATTTCTGACTTATATATGTGAAGACTTTCTGAACTCTGGAAGTGGAGGATACTCTATGTTTATTACATAACCCATAACAAGAGTGTATCTTTCTATTATTTCAAGGTTTCCGTAAAGAAGATCTGTTTTGACAGTTAAATCATGTTTAATGAGATACTGTCTGGTTATCCCATTAAACATCTGAAGGGTGTTTTGAAAAGACACAGCAAGAAGTCTGTCATTTCTTTGTACCAGGAACTTAATGACCTTAAGTCAATTTATTCCACCTTAGCTGCTCATAATAGCTCATACCTTTGATCCCATCACTGGGTTGATGAGAAGAGGAAGATCAGGAGTTCAAGGTCATCCTTGACTACATAGGGAATTACAGGCCAGTATGGACAACATGAGACCCTATCTTAAAAAGAAAATTATATTTCAGTTGATTAAGTTAAATTTTTAAAACATACTTGTCTGTTCTTTATAATCAAACCTTAAGTAGTTAACAAATGTCTGTATGATATACATGAATTGGGTATTTTAAAGGAACAAAATAATTATGCCAGGAAGCTGAACAAAATAAGTTTTCAAGAGAAAAAGTATATAGAAAGAAAACACTAGAAAAAACCCAAAAATATATTTTTATGCCTCTGATAAAAGTCTATAAAGATATCTACATTGCATTATCACAACTGATTGTATTAATTTTCTGCAGGAAACTAAGACATGTTCCAAAAATTTGAAAGCTCTATTGTAGTTAAATTGTGACAGCAATTGTAGACAAAACCATTATAATTAGTTTTGTCTTATTGATTTTTCTTATACTGCTGGACATCAGACCCTGTGCCTCATGCATGATAGAGATGCATGGTAGCTCTCTCCCAATGAGCTGCATCTCAAACCCTTGCTTATTTAGAGCTTCAATATTAGGGTAGGAGTGGTGAGATGGCTCAACTGGTAGAAATGTTTATTGCACAAGCCTGGAGACCTGAGTTCAATTACCATGACCCCAATAAAGATGGAGGGAGAGAGCTGACTCCACAGAGTTGTCTTCTTGCCTCTATTCCACACACAAAATATTATTTTTTATTATAAACAATTTTGATAGGAGTGTGAACCAACAGGTTAAAAAGCAACAGTCTATATCAATGTGAAAAACATTTTTATCTATAAAAATTTAAAAGCCATTTTATGAAGAAAATTACAGTAAGTACTTTTCAGGTCTTCTAGTATTTCTATTTATAAAATGAAAGCACTTGATTATATTAATAAATAATTTTAAAACCTGTGTGCCAAAGCTGGGGAGATGGTTCCATCAGTGTTTGTTGTACGTGCATGATGACTTGGGTTCAGATTTCCAGCGCGGACATGAAGGCCACATATGGCAGTATATGTTTGTGACCATTGTTGTCCAGAGACAGGCAGATCTCTATAGCTCTCTGGCCAATCAGTGCATCCAAATCAGTGAGCTGCAGGGTCAGTGAGAGATCCTGTCTTAAAAAAGGAAGAAAACTGGAGGGAGATACCCGATACTTACCTCTGGCCCTCCACACACATGCCTGAATACATATGTGCACAGGCATCCAAATGCACACACATACACACACACTCCCAACACACACGTGTACATTCATATATATACATAGGCACACACACACTAAAAACTTGTGTGCTGCTGAACTGAGCACAGTGCTCTATATAGTTAGAGAAAAAAAGGCAAAATGTTTGCTGTGTATGCACTATGAAGTTTTTATAATAAAATGGGAGGAAAATTTTTGTGGTTTCCTTTGGGCTGTCAAATCATCTGCTAAAATCATGTGATGATATTTTAATTTCTACCACTTTAATTCTACCACTTTCAACATTTGTAAAATTTCCTATGCATATTCAGTTTACTTTTGCCTTCACCAGTACTGCTTTCCCTACCTATAACATTCTCAGAATATTCATTCTTCACAGCCCTTTAGTAAAGACAGTTTATCATGTCATAACATTACCTCTATTTGCCTAACAAGTACTTCTTACTGCATATGTTTTTTTCTGTTCTGCCTTCTTCTGTAGAGTCTTTTCCTTAAAACAGAGATTTTAAAGGAAACCGGTGTCTGGCATATTGCTGATGCTTCATGAACTCTTACTATGTGGTAGATTAAAACAAATGAAATGATGATATCAGGCATAATTGGTTTATGAACTTAGCAGGTAACATCACATCCAGAAGCATAGGATACTAGAACTCAGACAGTGCTTTTCAATCTAGGCATTCCTGTACTGTTTTCATCTCCAGGATAGCTGTATGGAACTAGTAAAATCTTTTAAGAGATGGAACCCAGTGGAGGGTGACCAGGTCTTAGGAGGGATTGATATTTTTGTCATGGGAGTATATGCTTCCTCTCACAGGGAAGGGAGCAGGCTGTTGGGTAACTCCTGTTTCTTCTCTGTGTATGCTGCTGGCTACTCTTTAATGTTCTCCCACTATTTTAATGCCATCCACTGTGAGGGCCTCCCTAGAAGCAAGCAAATGCCACCATGCTCTTAAGTTTCCTGAAATGTGACCTAAATAAATATTTTCTTTATAAAGTATTCTGCCTTGAGTATTATATTATAGCAACACAGATGGACTAAGAGAAGGTCAATATTTCTAATTCAATAGTGATATCAATATGCAGGCTTCAGAGGGTTTAAGAAGCCCTTCGAATTCTTATAGATCTAGTTTTCACTTGTTTGTTTTTTAAATTTTTTGTTTGTTTGTTTTTTTCCCCTAGTGAAAAGGACCTTTAATTATACTCTCAAAAGGATTAGCAACTGCTTGGGTTGGGATTATTTTATGTATTTTAGCCATAGAAAACCTCCCATAGACTGTAAATTGGTTCAGTTAATAAATTGGTCTTTACTACTACTACTACTACTAATAAAATAAAACCAAAGACTTTTCTGAGAATCTAGACCTGAAAAGAAAACAAAATACTACAATATGTGGGATGAAAAAGAGCAGAGACTTCTACACAGGTATTGCTTTATTTCCCAGATTTGTATGCAAAGTTCCTCAAAAATGTTAGAATATCGTATATGTTCAACAATAGGGAAGAAGCTTAATGCATATACTTGTTGAGATAATATATATAGCCAGCAAAAATTATTAAAATAAATTATTAAAAATGGGGTGAAGATTAAGAAAAATGGGATATTTAAAGACAAGCATGAAATTCTATTCGTGGGGACTAGATTAAAGAAACACTTATGTATATGCACAGAAGCCATGTATTGGATTCCACGTTGCAACATTGTTATAAAAGATAATTAGAAACAGCAATATGTCTGTCAGTATAAGAATTGATAGATTAGAGTCTGTCTATATTCTCACAGAATTCTGTGCAACATTGGAAGATGAATGAATTATAGGTATTCATGAGCTTGATTAGTAGGGAGTCCCTAAAAACAGCATTGAGAAAGAAAAAGGATGTCACAGGGAGTGCATATATAGTAAAATTTATATTATAAAAGAGCCAAGAATTGGGAAATAGGATATGTTGTTTAGAAGTATTTGTGTATGAAAAAAGGAAATGATTAGTACAGAAATGTAACTTTAGAAGGAAGCAAGAGCTGCACAGATGGCTGTGAAGGTACTGAAGATGCTCCTTTCTGAAACTGCATATCTGGGTTCTCATGCTGTTCTTGGTACCCACAAGGAGTTGATTTCAGGACTCCAAGCATGTTAAAATCTGGAGATGTGTATTCCCCTAAGGTAAACTTGTGTCAATTTTGCATACAACCTACACATGTTGTATATACTTCAAACCTTCTCTGACTTCTAATACTTACTATAATATAAAGGGATTAAAGAAGTGCACCACCGCCCAGAGTGGTGTTCTTTTTTAAAAAGATTGTGTGTGTGTGTGTGTGTGTGTGTGTGTGTGTGTGTGTGTGTGTGT